>NW_008340140.1:99202-116532 GCF_000622305.1 Nannospalax galili | reverse complement strand
GGAGGTCAGAAGAAGGCTTTGGATTCCCCTGGAACTGGAGTTAAGGACAGTTCATAGCCACCATGTGGGTGCTGGGAATTGAACCCAGGTCCTCTGCAAGAGCAATCAGTGCTCTTAACTGCTGAGCCATCTCTCCAGCCCCCCATCTCATTTTTTAATGGGGGCTTATAGGATTGTAAATTTCCATATAGATTTTTCATATGCCTTTTATCTTGGTTAAGCCTTCTGCTCCCTCTCGGCTCTGGTCCTCCCACCCCCTCTTCATGTTTGAACCAGGAAATGTTTCTTTCAGAACATTTTGTAATAATGAAATATATTTAATCTGCAGAAAATAATATAGCAGATAGCAATGTACCAACCACACAAATGTAATAAATTGGACATTTTGCCATTTTAACTTCTGCTCTTTTTACTAATAAAAGGTTACAATTAAGCCTGTGGTATATAGTCTTTCTTCAGCGTGCATAAAGGATTGGTCTAGGACCACTGTGGACACCAAATCCAAAGATGAGCTGGGCTTAGAGGTGCATGCCTATCCCTGCAGCACTTGGAAGGGAGACACTGGATGATCAAGACTTCAAGGTAGGGACTGGAGAGATGGTTCAGAGGTTAAGAGCACTTGCTGCCCTTGCAGAGGATCTGAGTTCAGTTCCCAGCACCCATGTCCAGCGGCTCACACCATCTGTAACTCCAGCTCTGGGGGAGTTGATGCCCTCTTCTGGCCTCTTTGGGCATCAGGCACTTACATGGTGCACATGCATAATACATGCTAGCAAACATTCATATACATAAAATAAAAATAAATGTCTTTTTAAAGAGTTTATTTTTAATTGTGTGTGTGTGTGTGTGTGTGTTATATGCACATGAATGCAGGTGCCTGAGCAGACCAGCAGAGGGCATCAGATCCCCTAGAGCTGAAGTTACAGGTGGTTGTGAGCCACCAGACATGGGTGCTAGGAACTGAATTCAAATTCTCTGCAAGAGCAGAAACTGCTCTTAACTGCTGAGTCATTTCTCCAGTCCAATAAATAAACCTTGTTTTTTAAAGAGTTCAAGGTCATCCTCAGATACACGGTGAGTTCGGGAATTGCTTGAACTATCTGAGACTCTGTCTCAAAAAACAATCAAACAAACAAACAGGGCCAGCAAGATGGCAGCTCTACAGGTAAAGGCACTTGCCACCAAGCCTGATAACCTGAACCAGCATGGTGAAAAGAGAGAACAGACTCCCACAAGATGCCTTCTGACCCATACCCTTGCACATATTGGCACATGCACCTGCATGTACATACACACACACACACACACACACACACACACAGAGAAATGCTTAAAAAGACTATGTTTTTTAAAAACCAGTAATTGCATAATATTTGCATATGACCTGTGCTCATCCTTCCATGCGCTTTAATCATTTGTGGATTGCTTATGATACTAATATGCAAATGTCATGTAAATAGTTATCACAAGACATTGTTCAGTGAACAATAACAAGAAAATATTCTCCACCTTTTCTATACACATGCAAATTCTTTTTCAATTATTCCAACCTGTGGTTGGCTGAATTTGATGTAGAAACTGTTAGATAAAAGTCGGGCAGAGATAGCCACAGAAAACACAGGAGAACTCCAGCAAAGCAAAGTTTATTTCTTAGGATTGCTGGTGGCTGGCAGCTCAGCTGGGAAAAGAAAGCAACCAGCTGCCTGACTGCCGGGGAAGTTCTTATAGGGGGTTGGGGACTGTGGAAGGTAGCAAATAAAATATGTACAGTTTCAGGGGAAGCAGCTTGCACTGAGACAGCTCTTACATCAGTGGGTCTGGGGTACCGGGGCCTGTTTATCTTCTAAAATTATTTGGGGAACAGCTTTGTGCTGAAACAGCTCTAAATGTGGATGCTGGGATTCGAACCCAGGTCCACTGCAAGAGCGCTTAACTATTGAGCCATCTCTCCAGCCCCAGGGCATATACTGTTTTAAGATCAGGATAGGAGCCAGAGAGATGAGTCCAAGGGTTAAATACCTGTTGCACAAGTATGAGGACCTGAGTTCAGATCCCCAGCATCCATGTAAAAAGCTGGGCATGGCCAATAAGCCCAGTTCTGTAAGACAGAGACAGGTGGATCCCTGGTGCTTGCTAGGCAGACAGTCCAGGCCACTGATGAGCTCCAGGTTCAGTGAGTGGGCTTATCTCAAAAATAAGGTGGAAAAATTAATAATAATAATAATAATAATAATAATAATAATCAGGGCTGAAGAGATGGCTCAGTGGTTAAGAGCACTGGCTGCTCTTGCAGAGGACCAAGGTTGAGTTCCCAGCACCCACATGATGGCTATCAACTGTCAGTAACTCCAGTTCCAGGGAATCCGATGCCCTCTTCTGACCTCCACAGGCATTGCATGATATGTGTGCACTTATGTTCATGCAGGTAATACTCATGCACATAAAATAAAATAAAAATAATAAATAAAATGTTAAAAATAAAAAAAGATAGGGTAGAGAACAGTGGAGGAAGACACCTGATCTCTAACCCCCCACATATGTACATGTGCATGCACACACGCACACACACACACACACGCACACACAAAGATAAGGAATACATGATTACTTTTCTACTTTGGCCTCTTACCTCAAAGGTATTTTATTTAAGTTAATTTCAAAAAGAATCTTTCATATCCAGGCATGGTGGTGCAAACCTGCAATCCCATCACTTGGGAAACAAAGGCAGGAGGAGCTCTATGAATTCAAGGCCAGCCTGGTCTACAGACTGAGTGCTAGGCCAGCCAGGGCTACACAGTGAGGCCCTGTCTCAGAAAATCAAAAACAACACAATCTTTGAAGAAAAATACACCCAGTTTCTGGCTGTGGTTTAGTTTTGGGTTCTAGATTCTCAGCCCCACCCCAGTCCTAGACTTTCCGTGCTTCAGCTCCCGTGTGTCACTCCGGATGCAGGCATGAGAGAAACCCACTCAGGAGAGATGACTGAAGAGGGCTGATCAAGGATCAAATCACAAAGACGGGAGCATGGCTAAGGGGAGCAGTCCAGAGATGTTAGGCACCTGCACAGAGGACAAGCAGAAGGTTCTAGACACTGGACAGACCCGAAGCTGGAGGAGATGGGGCTGCTTGAGAGAAGGTGCTGTCTGGAATGAAGAGATGTCTTTGCCATCCTCTGGCATTATGACTTGAGCTGCAGTCTCCTGATGGCTCCCACTGGACAAGCCCAGCTAGAAACCAAAGAACAAAAGGCAGGATGGACTCAGCGCACATGGCTCACCTCACATAGAATGTGACAGGATCGTGACAGGCACCCAGAGAAAATCAGCACATCTCAAGTGCAAAATTAGGATAGCAAGAGTACCTTTGTCATGCAAACATTCTGACAGTTCGATGAAATAAGTATGTATTTATATTTATGTATGTAAAATACAGTGTGTGGTACCTATAAATGCCAAACAGTGGTTGGCTTATTGCTGGATTCTTTTTTCTCCCCAAAAATCACTTTACGTTTCAAGTACAAGCTGTGCGCAATGATATTTTCAACAAGCTGTGGCAGTTGTTCTGAGAACCCACTTGATCATGGTCTTGGAGATTTTCATTAATTTATTTATGCACTTACTGTTTTGATTGCTTGATTGCTCAGTTGTAGTGAAAAATTTACCAAAAAGAGTCTTTCAAAGGGTGGATGTTTTCACCATGACCAAACGAAAAGAAAACCTGCACTTTTCTAAGGAGGTCTATGCCTTTGATATAATATCCACCGCCTGTTGGGGTGGGGGGTCCAACTCTAATAAACCGCAAATGATTTTCCTGCAAAGCACCTGCTGTCTGAAATTTATTGAAACTGATTCAACATTTGGGTCAATATTTGTCCCAGTTCGGCATCAAAATCTGGTTCAAAGAGAAGTTTTAGGCTTATTTATGATTGGAGAAGAACAATGATCTGCGGTGTTTCGGTATTAAGGGTTCTCACAGAAAATGCCAGCAGATCTTCCACCCTAAAAAACAAATGGTGAATTTGGGAAACCAAAATACTCATCAAAAAGTCACCAATAATCAGCTAAGGAGATGCATAGTTGCTAAAGCACTTGCTGATAAGCATGAGTTCGGCCTACAGAACCCATGTAAAAACCAGGCTTGGTGGTACATGTCCATAACCCCAGCTCTGAGGAGGCAGAGACAGGTGGGGACAGGCGGGAGCAGGAGGGGACAGGCAGATCCAGAAGGTCCCCTGCAGCCTCACCAAAGCTGCTAATTCCAGGTTCAGTGAGAGACCCTATCTCAAGGACATAAGGTGAAGTTATTGAAGAAAACATTTGATGTCAATCTCTGGCCTCCACACATGCCCACATGAAATGCGCACACACACACACACACACACACCACCACCACCACCACCACCATCACCACCACCACCACCACCACCACCACCACCAATAAAATGCAAAATGTGAGATTCCTATCAGTACTATTTATATTGAGGGATTTCAATGTCTTGTGGCTGAAAGGGACTAAATCCCTAAAAGCAAACAGCGTCCCTGAGAAGTAATAAAGATGGTGCACCTCCTGCTTCCTCTTGGTCTGGCAGGGAGACCCTATGTTTTCCATTCCAACAGTACCCCTTCCACTGACTTGCTTAGAGTCATGTAGCCCTGGATGTCTCAGCTTGGTGATGTGACCTACCATTCTTGTCTTCTTTGTTTAAGCTGACCAATCCAAAATTGGGGTGGGGGGACCACGAAAACCCTTAAAAACCAGATTCTCCCTGGGGGACATTAGATTTTGGTTTCTGGGTTCCGGGTCCTCTCTGTAGAGCGTTCCATCTTTCTGTATGAGTGGTGTGTGTGTGTGTGTGTGTGTGTGTGTGTGTGTGTGTGTGTGTTTCTTTATGTGTATGGGTGTGACTCTTATCTTTCAATAAAAGTCCATTTAACTGTTGCTCTCTGCTGGTCTGAGACTTTCCTGCCTTTTAACTTTAATTGGCTCAGGGAACAAACCCAACAACTGATATCAATGCCAACAGCAACATGGTCAGCAACTTTGTAGCAGATACAGACAGTGCTTTGTAAGTTTTAGGCTTACTTATGGTTGGAGAAGAACAATGATCTGCAGGTGTTTCAGTACTAAGGGTTCTAACAGAAAATGTCACCAGATCATCCACCCTAAAAAGCAATTGGTGGTGGCCCACGCCTTTAATCCCAGCACTCGGGAGGCAGAGGCAGGTGGATCTCTGTGAGTTCAAGGCCAGCCTGGTCTACATAGTGAGTTCCAGAACAGCTGGGGCTACAGGGAGACCCTGTCTCAAAAAGACCAAAAAAAAAAAAAAGCAAGTGGTGAATTTGGGAAACGGAAATATTCATCAAAAAGTCACCAATATTCAACTAAGGAGTGTGACAATCCTAGCTGGAAATCTTGACATAAACCCCATTCCGGCAGCCTTTCAACCTCTGGCCCTGGCCTGAGGCACCTGGAGTGTGTGTATATGTGCATTATGTGTGCGTGTGAATGTATGTGTGCATACATATGAGCATGCACATGTGTGTCTATATAAGCATGTGTAGATGTGTGCGTGTAAGTATGTGAGTGTAAGCGCATGTTTCTATGTACTTATGAGTGTGTGCACATGTGCATGTGTGTGCATGTGAATGTATATGCATATGAGCCTGTGCATGTGTGTACATATGAGAATGTACATGTGCATCTGGGCATGTGTATACATAAAAGAGTGTGCATGTGTGCATACATGTGTGTATTAATGTGTACACATGTGCATATAAGTGTGTGTATGTGTGTACACACATGAGAGTGTGTACATGAGTGTGTGCACATATGTATATATGCGTATGTGAGCATGTGAGTGTATGCATGTTTGTGTGTGCATGTGTGTGTATGTGTGTACTTATGAATGTGTGCACGTGTGTATGTTTGTGCATGTGAATGTATGTGTGTGCATATAAGTCTGTGCATGTGTGTACATATGAGAGTATATGTGTGTACATATGAGTGTACATGTGCATCTGTGAATGTGTGTACATGAGTGTGCATGTGTGCACACACGTGTGTATTAATGTGTATGCACGTGTGCATGAGTGTGTGCATGTGTGTACACATGAGAGTGTGCATATATGTGTGCACACATGAGAGTGTGTACCTGAGTGTGTGCACGTATGTATGAAATGTTATGGAAATAATCAGAGATCAACAGCTGAAATCAGGTGAGGAGAGGGAGTTTGATTTGACGCTAGCGGGACTGACACCATGAATCAAGAAGTCAGACCCCCTGTTCAAGTCTTGGGGGGTTTTATATTCAAGTGAGGAGTGCAGGCAAAGGGTACAAAGCACATACACGGTAATTAAGTAAGTCCGATAAAGATAACGGAGGGAAGCAAAGGTAATAGAAATGCAAAGGTTACAGGAATTTAGGTCTATACAGGAATGTGATAGCTTTGGAAAACAAAGACTTCTTATCCTGGATAACCAAAGGGGGCAGGGGAAGACTCCTGTTTACGTCCCCATTCTGGGAGTTATTAATTATCATCATATTGCAAAATCCTTTAGTATCTGATAAGCTCTGCTTCCATAATAATATGAGAGTATGTATGTATGTACAAATGAGAGTGTGCATGTGGTGTGTACATGTGAGGATATGCGTGTGTGTGTGTTCACACAGAAGGCAGCACACACTCGCATGGCTCTTCTCACTTAAGTGAGTTATCCCAGAGCCCATTCCTCCACAGGGAGGGAGCATAACTTGCATTCCCAGCGCCCTTTCTCCCCGCCACCCCCAACCTTGCATTCCTGCCTCTCACCAATGAATACTTCAGGGTCTTTAAATCCTTTGCCACAAAACAAACAGAAGCAAATCACCTGGAGCCTCACTGCTGGGTCTACAGCAGCAGCTCCTGGAAGTGGGATTGCAGGTTCGAAGGACAAGAACTTTCTACATTTAAGAGTCTCCAAGTTGCCCTCCAAGGGGGTTTACCAGTTTCATTTCCATCAATAAAACTACCAGGTATTTTAATACCACTACTGTGTTATTCCCAGAACTGGAACTATTAAATTTTCTTTTCATTTAAAACCAAAAACAAAAAAACCATGATTAGGCAATGCTTCCTGGCTTGACTAATCCAAGCTCGGGCCACACGTTATGAACGTAAACCAGTGACTTCATCCACACCTGGCTCAGACTTAAGTCAAAAGCAGGTGCACAGGGCTGGGGAGCTCCAGAAGCCCTCCTGAATGAGGGGCTCTGTCTTATAATATCCACGCCACCCATTTTGCATCAATAACACACCATCACAAACACTATGTCAGAACTGAGTTTACTTCAATTCTAGGGCAGCGTCACATGAACAGCCCAGAACAAACACAAATTTTAAAACCCCACAATTCCCAGGGAAATGAAAACTGTCAAGGCCTGAGCCTGTTCACGTTTCAGTCGGTTGCAGGGAAGAACCACGGACTCTAATTTGCCACAGCAATGGCTCATTAAGGCAAACTGAGATGAGGCCATGACTGCTGTTTCCCTCCATTCTGAGCAGACCGCTCCAAGCTCTCAGAATTGCACAACAGTATCGAGTGCATCTCAGAATGAATAAGAATGTATATAAAAGGAAAGAGGGAGGAAAGTGAACTTGAACCTAGATAAACCAGCCCAGACTCTGCCCGTGCATCCCAGACTACTGAAGGTTCAACTGGGTCATGCTGCAGAAAGAAAGCAATTTCAGAGTAAGGTCGTTCACCTGGCACAGTTTGACTCCAGTGTTAAGGGATCACCATCCCAGAACATCTCCCTCCATCTCTCCATTCATCTCCTCAGGAAAGACCTGAAACTGAAGAGTTAAATCTCATGACACAGAATGAACAGCGCCCCCTCCTCTGATTACCTGCAAAGTTACTTCTAGACCCCCAAACCAAGCCCATCCTTGCACCAACTCATTTACTTTCTTCTACCCCCTCGGCTCCTCTCATCCCTTCAGGCGCATCCTCCAAGGAAAGAGAGGCTTTCTTAGAAGGAAAAAGGCAAGCAAGCTTCCTATTGGAAAGTGGCTGTGCTGGCTAGTTTTAACTGTCAACTTGGAATCACCCAGAAAGAGAGCTTTCATAGAGGACTTGTCCAGATCCGTTTATGTCTATGGGCATGTCTCTTGACTGTTAATTGAGAAGGGGAGACCCACCCTGAACGGGCCGGGCTCTGAACTGTGTAATAGAGAAGGAAGCCAGGCAAGCAGTGGTGCATGCAAGAGAGGATGCCCACATCATTCTCTCCCTGCTCTGGACTGCGCATGTGATGTTACCATCTGCTTGAGTTCCTGCCTTGATGTGGCCTTTGGCCAGGGTATTTTATTATAGCAACAGAAATAAAGCTAAAACAATATGAATCCATTAAGAAAGAAAGCCATGGTGTGTCTAGAAAATAGTATATTAGTCTCCATTAAAAAGTAACAAAGTTGGAGTAAGAGAGAATGAAAGTCAAAATTTCTATCTTACATTATACAAAGGTTAAGTCAAACTAATGAAAGACTAAATGTAAGCAATAAAACCAGGAAGTCATAGAATGGGCTCAGGGGTACATCTTTATGACCTTGGATTTTGCAAGACTTTTGGGATGGACTATCCTACCCCCAGGACAAGTCCACAGCCCTCATAAGTTATAAATGCAGTTGTAGGGTTTGATGAGATAATGAGTCCTCCACAGACGGTCAGTAGTAGAGGGGAACCCCAGTGCATCACTCTGTGTGACTTGAAGGGAAGCAGCTGACACCATCTTTAAAGAGAATCTGCTGTCGAAAAGTGAGCTATCCAGGTGGTAGTGGCACACACCTGTAATCACAGTGCTAGGAAGGTGGATGCAGAAAGTTCAGGAGTTCAAAGCAAGCCTCAGAATATGAGTTCAAGACTAGTGTGGGCTATGCGACAATCTGTCTCAAAATAACAAAACAGAGCTACCATAGGGGCCTGAGAACATAAAATAACCACAGACCAAAAAACCTTAACTGAGTCTACCACGGCCCCAGGGTGAGGAAGGCCCAGGAAGGCAGTTGTGGAGAGCAGGAGGGCTGGACTCTGACACACTCAAGAGTGCAGGTGGCAGGAGGCACAGCTCAAGCCAGGAAAGATTGCCCTGCCTTTGCTGGCTGGGAAATGATCTCATCAACTGAGGATGAACTTGGAGTTGGATAGCTCTGACCCTAAAGTTGGTAGGTAGATCAACTTCTGGACCCACCAAGCTGCCATTCGCTGCTGTAGGCCTGAGAACTCTGAAGTTCTTGATATCTGAAGCTATATTCCTCTATCAGGATAATCAATACTAGGCAGTATTGAAAACAAGAAGTCATCTCTTGATAACAACATTAAATGTAAATGACTTAAACTCATCAGGAAAGAGACATAGACTAGATGACTGCTCAAAAACCTATACCCAACTATCTGTACTTTCCAAGAAGTACACCTTCCTGGTGGAGACACCCACAGATCGAGAGTCGAAGGGTGGCCTACCAAGCAAATGGAGGTCAAAAACAAGTTGGCACAGTGATTCTGATATTTGATAATAAAGTCGACTTCAAACCCAAATTAAGAAGAGATCAATCGCTTATGATGGTTAGTGTTGAGAGAGTCTCAGTGAGGGATCATCTGCACTGTGTTAGCCTGTGGCCTGTCTAGGGATTGTCTTAAGTTAATTGATGTGGGAAGACCCAGTCCCCTGTGGGTGGTACCATTCCCTAGGCCAGAAGTGCTGTAGTGCACAGGAGTGGTGAAATCAAGTTGAACACAAGCAAGCAAGAAAGCACTGTGTATTCATTTCTCTCTGTCTTGACTGTGGATATGATTATCTGTGTTATGTTCTTGTAACTTTGACTTCCCCACAATGATGGACCATAACCTGGAATTGTAAGCTAAATAAGCTCCTTTCTCCCCTAACTTACTTATTTGAGGAGGTATCAGGGTATTTTATTACAGAAACAGAAATGAAACTAGAGCATCAGTACATAGTAATAAAGGGAAGATGTCATCAAGAAGATAAAATAATTTTAAAAATATGCAGTAAACATTAGAGCTCACAATTTCATCAAATAAACACAAGTGGTCATAAGAGGTCAGGAAGTCCTAATAGAATATTAGTGGTGATTTCAATATTCCACTCTCATCTCTAGAAAGATCATCCAAACTAAATCAACAAGGAAACCTCAAAATTAAACTACACCACAATCAAATGGATTTAAAAGATGCATGCTCAAGAGGCTGGGATTATAGGCATGAATCACTGTGCCTGACTTAATTCAGCACTATTTCTGATAGAAGAGTACCCTTTAGTGGTTCATGACATCATTTACTTCCTGTGCTCCAAGTGCTTTTATTTTAAATACTGGAGATTCTGGCTGGTGGAAGCTGACATCATTTGCTCTTCTGCTGGTTGCTGCCTTGGTTGACTCCCTCTTCAAGTCTAGCTGAAATACCATTTCTGCTTTTGCTTAGGAGGCTTCCAAGAGGCTGTCAGTAAGTGCTCCATTCATCTGATACACCTGCCTCTGGCCTGCACACAACTCGAGATTTGCACTGAGATTGTACATTTATTGGCTTACCTTTTCACATCTCTACCACTAGAGCAGGATCCAAGCTGCCATATGCAATCTCTGCATCCCCGGCTCCCAGCTGAGGGCCAGGCCAAGAAGGTGCTCAGTAGATGTAAGTGTATGAACAAGTGCTTCTGACATGAGATCAGCAAGGCTGCGGGGGCATGATGACAAGTGGGCTGCATCATCCTCCACTGCAGGAGGGAGGAGGGCATTCTTCCTGGGCACTATAGGGTGTCTTGACATATCCATGCCATTACTCCCCAGCAGCTAGTACCACCTCACTAGCACTTCACCCTCAGTATAGCAACCACACATGTCTCCAGACAGTTTCCAAAATGCCCAGTGTAGAGACAAAGTCACCTGCTTTCCACCCCCACCCCCTCCCACACATACACCATAAGAATCACAAAGATATGTATTTATGACTTACTGTGCTGGTTGCTTTATCAACTCAACACAAACTAGAGAGACTTGGGAAGAAGGAACCTCAATTCAAGAATTTCCTCCATCAGATTGCCTGTGGACATGTCTGTGAGGCATTTTCTTGATTGCTAATTGATGCACAAAGGCCAAATTCACTGTGGATGATGTCATCCCTATGCAGGTAGGCCTGGGCGGTGTTAGAAATGTAGCTGAGCAAGCCAGGGGAAGCAAGTCAGTAGGCAGGAACCTCCATGATCTGTGTCATTTCCTGCATCCAGGTTCCTGACTTATTCTCCTGCCCTGACTGCACTTGATGATGGACTGTGATGTGTGCACTGATACCAAGTTGCTTTTGATCATGGTGTTTATCGCAGCAACAGAGAAAGCAAACCTTTCTCATTGCTATGACAAAATCCCCGAAAAAAGCAATTGAAGGAAGGAAGGAAGGAAGGAAGGAAGGAAGGAAGGAAGGAAGGAAGGAACGAAGGAAGGAAGGAAGGAAGGAACGAACGAACGAACGAACGAACGAACGAACGAACGAACGAACGAAGGGTTGTTTGGGGCTCGTGGTTTAAGGGTATCCAGTCCATCCTGGTGGGATGGGTCACATTGCATCCACAGCCAGGAAACAGAGAGAATCAAGTGCTGGTGCTCAACTCACTTTTTCTGTCTTTCTCTGTTATCCAATCTTGGACCGCAACCCATGGGATGGTGCCATCCACATTCAGGGTGGGTCTTCCCTCCTCAGTTAAACCACTCTGGAAACATCCTCACAGACACACAGAGCTGTGTTCTAGGGGACTCTAAATCCGGTCGAGTTGAGGATGAATAGTTTCACACTATGGCAGAGTCTAATCCTGCTGAAACTCACTCTTAGACTCTCAGAGGTTTTCGGTTGGAACAAAGAAATAAACTACTAGTGTGCACTGCTTGCCTTCCTGTCCTGGATAAAATTGATACACTCTATTTCAGGGGAAACAAGGCAAAGGAGGCAGGAGGACGCAGCAGGTCTTCAGGCAATTCTGCCTTCCATCCATGGGGCCGGCGGAGGTTGTAGAGCTCGAGTTCTGCAAATTCCTGAAGAAGCTGCCATCTGCTATTTCCTAGAAGATGGCTTGGTAACATCTAAATTGGATCTGAAATGAAGCTCCACTGGCTTGGGGCACAAAATAGTATCAGCCTCTATCAATCAGGGTTTCTAACATCTGAAATGAAAGCACTTAGAGCACAGGGAGTAACAATGCCATGAACCACAGAAGGGCGCCTCCTCCGTCAGAAATAGTGCTGAGTAAAGCCAGGTGTGCTGATTCACAGCTGCAATCTCAGCGCTTGTAAGACTGAGGCAGGAGGGTTACTGTGAGTTTAAGGCCAGCCAGCGCTACATAGTGAATTTCAGATAAGCTTGGACTTCAGAGTGAGACCCTTCATCAAATAAACAAATAGGGCTCAATCAAAGAAACACGAAGACCTTAGTGTGTGTATACATGTATATGTGTGTACATGCATGTATCTGTATGCATGTTCATATATGTCTGCACTGTGCATGTATATACACGCATGTGTGAGTGTGCACAAGTATATACACATGTATATGTGTGGGTGTGTTTGCATGTGTACAGGTACTGTGTGCATACATGTGTGTGCATATGTGTGCATGCATGTAAAAGTGTGTGTATGCATGTGTATGCATGCACTGTGTGCCTGTATTGGGATCATGCCCTGCAGACAGCATGTACATGTCTCAGAATGTTCTGAGGGTCCCTGTGAAACTGCTTTACACTGAAAACCTCATTCTCCCTGAGAGAGTTCCTTCTTTGAATTTTCTCTTAACTTGCCTTGTTCAGTGGACCTGATCCCCTGCCTAACCAGGAACAGCACCAGACTCAGCGAGGACATGGAGTGCAGGCAGCACCTCACTCCAGCCCTCCCTCCCCTCTCAAAGAGGAAGAGAAACAGGATACTGCAGTAGGAAATGTCAGGCTCCCTCTATGGGGTCGCCGTCTGCTGCTGGGCAGATCAGAGGGAAGAACAAACACACAAAGTCCCATTCCAGACTGTGAAAGGAAAGTTCCGGGTGGGGATCATGGTGCCTTCCACATGAATGTGACCTATTATTTATAGACCAGGGAGCATGCAGTTAGGGTGCTCTTGGGGGTGATTTTTTAAATGTTTATAACGCATGGGACATTTTCTTTTGATAAAATGTTAAAGAGATATTCGACAAAAAGAAGAAATAAGGGGGCTGGGTAGATGGTTCCACAGTTAAGAGCACTGGCTGCTCGTGCAGAGGACCTGGGTTCAGTTCCCAGCACCCACATGGAGGCTAACAACCATCCATAACTCCAGTTCCAGGAAATCCAATGCCCTCTTCTGACCTCTGCAGGCATTGCATGACACAGGTGCACTTACATATATGCAGGCAATACACTCATACGCATAAAATAAAAACAATAAATAAAATATTTTTTAGAAGAAAAGAAGAAATAAGCACAGCTCTTAGCAGAGAAACTGGAGCTCTAGAAACCCACCTGAGCCAAAGCTCAGCGCCACGGAAGTTCCTAAGTGTCACGGTGCAGGATGAGTAAGAGTGCCACGCTCTGGGACCTGGGCTTTTTCTTCGGGGTGTGGGCTCTCCATGGACTTCCACGGGACTCTGAGCATTTGGAGCTAAGGGCTCCATTTGTTCACCCAGACTCCCCTCCCGTTAGGTGGATGCAGAATTTCCTGCCAAACAGCCCACATCTACTTCCAAAGACTGCAGGGGTCTCTCTCCCCAGTCTGATGCCATGTTGATATATGGGGAGACCAAGGATTGGACATTTCGTGGGATCTAATTGAGACTTGGCTGTGCCTGTCAATCAAGGTTGACACCTGTGTGCATATAAACTTGCTAAAGATGCAGAATACTGCCCAAAGTGGGAAGATGAGTGGGAAAGGGGGACATGAGCAGGGGCCATCACTCCCCAAAGCCACTGCGGATCTGGGGTGAACTCTGAAGAGTACGAGGACTCTGTGTTACCTGCTCTTCTTCTCAAGGCTGTGACAGAACGCCTGCAGAGGTGGCTCGCAGAGGCCGGCTTTATCTGGCCTGTGGTTTGAGAGGCTTTGGTCCATCCCGGTCCAAACCCTGCATTGGTTTAGTCCAAGATGGCGGAAGCGTCGGGTACTGTATGATTACAACCATGAACCAGAGAGAATTCAGGCCATAAACCAGGAAGCCAGTAACACTCATGTCCCCCACCACCGCTCTCTTCCCCAGTTCTCTCTCTCCCCCACCCCACCCCTTGCTCCCCACTCCCGGTAACCCACTTCCTCCAGCTAGGCTCCACCCCTTAAAGGTTCCACAACCTCCCAAACAGCCCCACCAGCTGGTGACAAAGTGTTCAAACACAAACTCCCCGTTCAAAGCATAACAAACTCTAAATTCAAAAGTCCTAGGTCATTGTAGAAGTGCGCTGGTCAAAGCTGGAGGCATACTATTTGGTGACTAGGTGTGTAACTTTTAAGCACTTAGTTGTGTGGAAGGAGGAGCCCTATTGTGTTCTAGACAAATGTCTTATACAAGCATCCACACCAATGTCAGGAGTAACCTGGTACTCGCATCTGAACAGTCTCAGGTGTCAGGATGCAGGGGAGGACTGATTGCTGTGCCGTCAAGGCCCATGAGCATCTTGCGGTATGGCAAGTGTGGCCCAGAGTGGCACAGACAGCATGATGAGCCTCAAAGCAAAGGTGGTGAGCTGGTTAGTTTTGACTGTCAACATGACACAATGTACAGTCTCCTGGGGAGAGAGACTCGGTGAGGAATTGATTAGATTAAGTCGGCCTGGCATGTGTGTGAGGAATTTTCTTTTTTTAATATTTTATTTATTATTTTTATTTCATGTGTATGAGCATTGTGCCTGCCTGTATGTAAGTGCACCATGTCATGCAATGCCAACAGAGGTCAGAAGAGGGCATCAGGTCCCCTGAAACTGCAGAGGCTTGTTAGCCGTCATGTGGGTGCTAGGAAACCAAACCTCAGTCCTCTGCAAGAGCAGCCAGTGCTCTTTACTGCTGAGCCATCTCCCCTGCCCTGGGATTTTCTTAATTAGTTTAACTGAGGTGAGACGACCCACCTTGAGTGCGAACAGCACCATTTCATGGGCTGAGCCCCGGACTGAACACAAAGGAGAGGGGGAGCTGAGCATCAGCAAGCACACACTTGTTCCTTCTCTCTGTTCTTGGCTGTGAATGGGACCAGCTGCTTCAAGCACCTGCCACCTCAACTTCCCCACAGAGACAGACTGTAACCTGGACTGTGACCTGAAGGAAACCCTTTGCCCCCTGGGTTGCTTTTTTCAGGGTATTTTAGCACAGCAACAGGAAAAGAAACCAAAATGGGTAGCATTGACCTTAGAAGAGACTTACAGGGAGGGAAACCTGGGAGTCAGCGTAACATGGACCTGGGTGCCTTGGGAACTATGAACCAGAACGGGGGATGTTGGAAGTGTCAGAGGACTCCATCTGAACGATGGCATCCAGAGCCAGCGAGCAGCAAAGCCTAGTCTCCCTGCACCTCAGGAGCTCCCATAATGCAGGTACCACAGGGAAGAGGACCAGGGCTGGGTCTCAGTGCCCTGAGTGTCCTCAACTGGAAAGTCACTGAAGGCCAAGTAAACTCAAGGTCTCTCACTGCCACGCCTGAGTCACACACAGAGAACTTGGGCTCACAGTGGCCTTGTGCCCAACCTAGAAACAAAGCTTGGCCTAAGACAAATGCTCTGCAACAGTGTTTGAACTGGGGTCACAGCCCACGCTTTCTGAATGGGTTCACACCAGGCTTGGATCTGGAGCTGAGAAGCATGCCCCTTGGCATGAATGTGTGTCAAGGTCAAAGCTACCCTGAAGAACATTTACATTTTTTTTTTCAACCTGGAATGGAATCTAGCTTGTTGGTTGCCTGGGAGACAAAACGCTCTTGTCTGTACCACTTCAATGTTAAGAGGATTTTGATGTTGCTCTGTAAAAAGCCTATTTACCCTGCACGGAGTTCCCCAGGCCTGTGCTTTCTACCAAATTCCAAATTAGCTGTAGCCTGAGATAGAACAGATCAGATCCACGAGGTCATTGTGACACTGTCTCTGTCCTGTGAGGCCCGATCACTCTTTGAGTGTCAGATTTGTGCAAACTGAGCTTTACTGGCTGCCTCTAACCCACTCAAACCCCCAAGGTAATACTGTTCCCAGAGAAGAAACTGAGGCTCAAAGGCAAGCAAATTCAAACAGGGGACTAGAACTTGAACCCTCCACCCTCAGGCTCCCAAAACCTTCTGTTCGCACTTTGGAGGCTGGTCCCTGATTGCTCAGTCATTATGGACTTCGTGCATACTCACTTTTCCCCGTTGTATCAGCAGAGAAAGATGTTTAATACAGGAGTTGTGATATTCAGGGTAATAGGAACAAAGTGACATGGTCATGTGTGTGTGTGTGTGTGTGTGTGTGTGTGTATTAACTCAAGCGTGCATATTTCACAATATGTGTATAGGTCGGAGGACAACCTGAGGTGTCAGTCCTCACCTCCTTCCTCATTTGGACAGTCTGTACTTGCCACTGCGTACAACAGTTTAGCTGGCAGTGATTCTCCTGTCCTCCACCTCCACCCCATGTCCCCATAGGAATGCTGGGATTACGGACACTCATGCTAAGCATCTGGTTTTTACCTGGCTCCTGGGGGTTTGAACTCAGATCCTCACGCTTCTATGGTAAATGCTCTTGCTCACTGAGCTATCTCCCAAGCAGAGACACGGGTCTTTTATCTGGCCAATGTCAAGTATGCCTCTTCTGTCTAAGCATAACACATCTCAGTGGTTTGATGTTTTCTCCACTAAGACCAAGGCTGTTCTCTGCAGAAATAAGTCAAATCACTCAGGTGTGCCCACCCCAACCTCAGCTCTTTGGAGATCTCATAAAATAGAAACCTCAGCAATTCAGGAAAATGGAGCAAACGATCAAAATATAAAAAGCAAGAAAGGCTGTGTGCTATGCACACACACACAAAAAAAAAATTTTTTCAAAAATATATTATATATGAGGAGGAAGCATGGAAATTTACGTCATGCTAGTTAGTAGAGGTGATAAACATTACCATTGAAATCTACCCAATGACTTTATAGCCATATACAGGTGCCAAGGATCCAAGTGCAACCGACCATGACTAGTAATAATCAGATACATACAGATTAGAGAGGCATGCGCCAACATCTCAGTGTTAGTAGCAAAAACAGCGAGTCTTTCTGCAAGGAACAATATATTCTAAAATGAAATGGAGATCTTTTTTAAAGGTTAAAAA
>NW_008340140.1:98171-99139 GCF_000622305.1 Nannospalax galili | reverse complement strand
CTGTGAACCTAGAAACTTGTACACACTTGTGAAAGAGGTGTACTCTTGCTCTGGAGTGTGTTACTGAATATGTTAAATCTGTAATGAAATGCTTCTTCTAATCATGTAGCTATTAAAAAAATTTTTTAAATAGTGATTAAAAATAAGAAGAAGAATTAGTAGATGTGAAAAACATTATCATTGAAATCTACCTAATGATTTTATATCCATGCTCAGATGCCAAGGAGCTCAGAAAGTAACCGACTGTCACTAGTTGTAATCTGATATATAGAGATTAGAAACACATGTGCAAACATCTTAATGTCAATTGCATTGAAAATGAATTTTTCTGTATGAAACTGTATTTTAATAATGAAATGGATATCTTTTTAAAAGGTTAAAACCTCATTTAATTGTTTGTCTTATAGGGTTTATACTGAGTACAATATCGTATAACTGTAATAATTCAACTGTAAACCTAAAAATTTACAGCCAATTTTGAAAAAGATGCATCTTAGCTCAGAAAATTGTTATAGAATATGTCAATGCTGCTGTAATGAAATGCTTCTTCTAATTATGTGGTTATTAAATAAATAATTAACTGAGGGGAAAAAAGAGTTTTAAATTTCACCAGCTATTTTGCACATTTAAGATTAAATACATTTGGGCCAGCAAGATGGCTCAGCAGGTCAAGGCACTGGCCACCAAGCCTTACCGCCTGAGTTTGATCCCTGGAACCCAAATTGTGGAAGGAAAGAATTCCTGCCAATTGTCCTGACCTCTATACATGGAGACATACACATAATAAATGTTAAAAAAAAAATTTAAAGCAAGAAAGGATAGTCCTTTGTTTATTAAACACCATCAGGGCCCAGCAAGATGGCTCAGCAGGTAAATTTTCTTGCTGCCAAGTCTGATGGCCTGAGTTCAAGTCCCAGGACCCACAAGGTGAAAAAAGAGAACTGACAATCACAAGTTGTCCTCTAATT
>NW_008340140.1:89871-98160 GCF_000622305.1 Nannospalax galili | reverse complement strand
TTTTCTCTCTCTCTCTCTCTCTCTCTCTCTCTCTCTCTCTCTCTCTCTCCACACACACACACACACACACACACACACACACACACACACGCGCGCGCGTAAATGTAAAAATAATTTTTAAACATCAGGCACTATAAAATCCACTCTTTTAAAATGTAGAGCTACTGGGTTTTGGACATTCATCAAGTTGTGCCACCATTAGTCTAATTTTAGGAATTACCCCAAAGAGAAACCCCTGTCCATCAGCAGTCACTCACGGTTCTCTTCCTCCTGATCCCTGGCGCTCTGTGTCTGAGCGCTCTGTGTCTGTGGAGTTTGCATTTCTCGTCACTGTATACCCATGGAATTGGGCAGTATTGCCCTTTGGGGTCTGGACCCTTTCACTTGCCAGAAAGCTTTCAAGATCCACCAATGTAACATGAATTTTGCTCACGGATTTTTTTTTTCTTTTTGGGGGGGATGTGAATAACTATAGAAATAGTTCATTTTTCTCCTTTCTTAAACTGACAAGCATCAATAGGTTGTTTTCACTTTTTATCATTATGAAGAGCACCATTAGGATTAGGTGGGGGGTGTAGCTCAGTCAGTAGAGTGCTTGCCTAGCATGCCCAAAGTCCTGGGTTTGATCCCTAGTAACTCATAAACTGGGCATGGAGGACACCCCTATAATCCCAGCACTCAGGAGGTGGAGGCAAGTGAATCAGAAGTTCAAGATCATCTTCAACCACAAACTACGTTCAAGACTAACCGGGGCTATATGAAATCCTAGCTCAAAAATATGCCACTAGGAACTAGTTGTTGCACCCATTTTTCTTCAGTTCTCTTGGCTCTCTGTCTAGTCATGGGGTTCCCAGATCACATGATAAGCATGCTAACTTTCTGTGGGATTGCCCATCCCAAAGCGACTGGCCATCTTATATCCCCAGCTGTGACACACAATGGTTGTACTTCCACTTCTGTTGCTGTGATAAAATGCCCTGACAAAAAGCAACTTAGGAGAGAAGGGGTTTATTTCAGTTCCCCATTCTGAAATGGGGTTCAGTCCATCATAGCACAGAAGTGAAGACATCAAGAACTTAAGAGGGAGTCATGGTACATCCACAGTCAAGAGCAGAGAGAAATGGATATGTGCATGCATATTTACTAGTCAGCTCTCTCTACCCTTGCACAGTCTAAGACGCAAACCCACAGAACAGTGCCATTCATTTTCAGGCTGGGTCTTCCCACATTAAGGCAGTGAAAACAGTCTCCTACAGACTTGCAAACAGGCCAATCTGATCTAGAAAACCACTCAGGAGACTCTCTTCCCAGGTGAGTCTAAGTTGTATTAAGTTGACAGTTAAAACTAGTCATCACAAACCTGGTATGGTGGCACATGCCTTTAATCCCAACACTCTGGGACACAAAGGTAGGCAGATCTCAGTGGCTGAGATTGAGGCTAACCTGGTCTACATAGTGAGTTCCAGGCCAGCTGGGACTACAGGTAAACCGTATCTCAAAAACCAAAACCGAACCAAAAACAAAACAAAAACTAATCACAATGAGGATCCAGTCCCTCCATACCCTGACGACCAACACGTATCACTGTTCTCTTCACGACAGCCATCCCAGCGGATGTGAGGTATATTCACTGTGAGTTTCTTTAAAGGTTAATACCTGCTTTATTATATTTATATCATTTTTCAAATCATTCTCAAGAATTTAATTGTGCTAGATAAATCTTATTGCTGGGTGTGATGGAGCATGCCTTTAGTCCCAGCACTCGGAAGGACCTCTGGGAATTTGAGGCCAGCCTGGTCTATGTAATAAGTTCTAGACCAGCTGAGGCTACAAGAAGACCCTGTCTAGGATGTGAGGGCGATCTGGCTGAGACATCTGTCACCCCACTGATCGCCAGGGTTGATTCGGCTGATCTGGCTGGCTAGGCCCGTGTCTCCTTCCTCTCTCAACGCTCCACGTGCGTCCTTCCTGAAGCTGCGTGCTCGGTCAAAGTAGACGACCGACCTTCCCCGATAGGGCAGGATGGTCTTCGGTCAAGGGCATATGAGTAGCAGCGCTCCCCTGCTAGAACCTCCAAACAAGCTCTCAAGAAGACCCTGTCTCAAGAAATAAATATTATTTTCTTTGAAAATTTCCTGCACTGTATTTTGATCATATTCACCCCCAACTCCTCCCTCCCATTCCTTCCAGATCCACTCCCACCTCCCTACCCCCACCCCAACTTCATGTCTTTTTTCTGTTTTTTGTTTTGACTTTGTTTTTAGTTGGTTGGTTTTAAGACAGGGACTCACTGTGTAGTCCTGGCTGACTTACTAAGTGGACCAGGCTGCCCTTGAACTCACAGAGATCCCCCTGTCTCTCCTTCCCAAGTGCTGGAATTAAAGGTGTGTGCCACTACCCTTGATCCCTCTTTTTTAATTTAATAATAACCCATAGACTCTAATTTATGCTGTCCATATATTTCTGGGTGTAGGGCCATCCGCTGGAGCATAATCAACTTACCAGGAGCCACAGCCTTAAAGAAAGCTGACTCTCCCTCCCCTAGAAGCCATCAGCTGTCCATAGTGCCTCAGTTAGGGGTGGGGGCTTATTATCTCCTCCCATTCAATGCTAGAATGTTGACTGACTTGATCTGGTGTAGTTCTGCGCAGACAACCACAGCTGCTCTGAGTTCATGAGTGCAGAGGTCCTGTCATACTCATAAGACACTGTTTTTCTCCAGTCCCCTGACTTCTGGCTCTTCCAATCCTCTCCCCACCCCCTTCCAAGATGGTCCTGAGCCTTGGGGAAGGGTGAGATGTAGCTGTTCCATTTGTGGCTGAGCACTCCACAGTCAATAATTCTCTGCACCTTGATCAGTTGTAAGTTCCTGCATTAACCACCATCTACTGCACAGAGGTTTCTATGATCATGTCTGAGAGCTGCATGATCTATGGGCAGAGAGATACAAATTTAGAGGGCAGTTTGATACTATGTCCATTTAGCAAAATAATAGTAGCAGGTTTACCCCTGGAGCCTGTGCGTTCTCCACCCATGGGTTCTTGGCCGCAGGTTCAGTACCAGGCATGTGATCCCTTCTGAGGAGTAAACCTTAAATACAATCAGAGTGATGGAACATTCGTGCCACTATTGCACCCATGGAGTGCAGCTCATAGGGTTCACAGCTGGGTAAGACCGTTGATGACTTCTTTCCCCAGTACCCTGCAAAGCACCTTTCAGTACTATGAGAACCAGGCATCAAGGAGGAAGCTTCCTGGTCAGTACCAACTTGATTTCTCCATGTCCTGTGACCAATGTGTATGGTGTCTTCAGCAAGAAGGGCTTACCATCAAATTCTAGTGGGCCAGGAGCAATGGCAATATCCTCTATTGTTTGGAGGGTCTCTGGTACTATTTTATAAGCTTCAGCTATATAAATAAATATATCCACGGGTAGGCTAAGGCTGAGAGCCTAACAGCCTGAGAGAGTGGGTTCCGACCTCCATCAGTGTAGCAGCTCTGACCTCAGCAGAACGCCAGAGAATGTCCAGTTCTGGCTTCCCTCTGGCCTCTCTCTGACAGAGAGGTACTGAGAACACAGGGGACTGCCTGAAAGCCCCCAGATCTTGCCTCCACGTGGTGGTGAGCTTCCCCTAATTGCACCATACCCATCCCTCTACTTGGGATTTGGTGAGGCCCTAAGACCCCAAGACCCCAGGGCAGATCTGGCTTTGGTAGGCAAGGCCTAGATGCTAGCAAACAACCTGAGAGGGTGGACTGCCTGAGAGCACCCAGATCCTGCCTCCACATGGTGAAGGAAGCCTGACTGTACCTGACTGGAATCTGAATTGGGCTTCTGTGAGCACTCCTGAATAGCTGATCTGAAGCCATTAGTTCCCTCCAAATTAAACCTGAGAGAATCTGAACCCTGTACCAACTAGCTTTACATAACCAATAAATAAAGGATCTAGGCACCCAGATAATAAAAACAGAAACATACTTCAACTTAATTCTCATATCAGAATCACACACAACAAAAGAAATTCACATGTCAAAATCACAACAAAAGAATAATAAAACGGAAAGCCAAAACACTATGTCCTCACCAAACTCCACCAGTCCTGTAGAAGAGTTCTACAAGGAGACTCCCCTAGAGATAACCCAGGACACTGAACTTAAAAGAACAATCATAAACATGATAAAGGAATGTAAAGAACACATGGACAAAGAAATCAATTTAAAGAAGATAGGGATATACTTCTGAATGAATTCACAAAAGAGATAGAAACATAGAAGAAAACTCAGGTAGAAATGGAGAAGGAAGTGAAAAACTCAATAAGACAACTTGAAACAACAGGGGAAAACCTCACCTCTAGAATGAATGAAATGGAAAACAGATATCAAGACTGGAGGATAAAGTTGAAGAATTGGACCACTCAAGCAAAGATTATGGAAATTTTTTTAAAAACACAGGAATTGATTATGTTAAGAAATCACAAGACTGGAATATGCAGGAATTGAATGATACCATAAAAAGACCAAACTTGTGAATCATATGCATACAGGAAGGAGAAGAATCCCAATACAATGGCATGGACCAGATCTTCAACAGAATTGTGGAAGAAAATTTCCCAAACTTAAAGAAAGACATGCCCATACAAATACAAGAAGCATACAGAACACCAAACAGACAGGACTAGAACAGAAACTCTCCACAGCACATAGTAGTAAAAACACTAAATGTACAGAACAAAGAGAGAACACTGAAAGCAGCAAAAGAACACAAGTGGCAGACAAAGGAAAGCCCATCAGAATTACAGCTGACTTATCAATGCAAACTATGAAAGCCAGAAGAGCCTGGACCAAGGTATTTCCAGTTCTATATGACAATAGATGTCAGCCCAGAATACTTTACCCAGCAAAAATGTCTATTATATTTGAGGGGGAAAGAAAAATCTCCCATGACACAAATAACCTGAAAGAATACATGTCCATGAATCCAGCCCTTCAAAGAATACTTGAAGCAATACAGAGAGCAGAGAAACAACTATACCCCAGGGGCAATGAAAGAAAATAAAGGTATAATCCAAGAAACACAAAAATTAGACAGAGAACACAAAGAGCAATCAAAATAACAACAACCAATACACATCTTTCAATAGTAACCTTAAATATCAATGGATTGAACTCCTCAGTCAAAAGACACAGGCTAAGTGAATGGATTAAGAAACAAAATCCATCTCTTTGCTGTCTGCAAGAAACCATCTCACCTTCAAGGACAGGCACCACCTTAAGGTCAAAGGATGGAAAAGAATATTCCAGCCTTAAGGTAAAAGGATGGAAAAGATTATTCCAAGCGAATGGCACTAAGAAACAAGCAGGGGTAGCAATTCTAATACCTGACAAAATAGATTTCAAAATAAAACTAATCAGAAGAGATAAGGAGGGTCACTTCATTCTGATCAAAGGAGCAGTTAACCAAGAAGATATTACAATACTGAACAAATATGCACCAAACTCTAGTGCATCCAAATTCATAAAAACAACAACTACAGGACTTTAAGACACAGATTAACCCCAACTCAATAATCGTACAGGATTTCAATACCCCATTGACATCAAATGGACCTAACAGACATATTTCAAATATTCCACCCAAGCACCAAAGAATATACTTTCTACTCAACACCCCATAGAACTTTTAAAAAACTGATCATATGCTGGGCCACAAAACAAACCTCAACAAATACAAAAAAATTGAAATAATCCCATGCATTCTATCAGACCACAATGCAATAAAGCTCAAAATCAACATTTGACAAAACCCTAGTCACTACATGAACTCATGGTGATTGAACAACACACTGCTAAACAATGAGTGGGTTAAAGGAGAAATTAATAAAGAAATAAAAGAATTCCTGGAATTCAATGAAAAGGAAAATACAATACAACACATCCTCTGGGACACTTTAAAAGCACTCCTAAGAGGGAATTTTATAGCTCTAATTGCCTACATTAAAAAATTAGAAAGCGCCCAAATAAATGACCTAGCACTGCAACTCAAGACCCTGGAAAGGCAAGAACAAATGAAACCCAAACCCAGCAGAAGAGAAGAAATAACAAAAATCGGAGCAGAAATTAATGAAATAGAAACAATACAAAGAATCAATGAATCTAAGGCTGGTTCTTTGAAAAGCTAAACAAGATAGACAGACCCTTAGCCCAGCTAACCAAAAGAAAGAAAGAGCAAATCCAAATCAACAAAATCAAAGATGAAAGGGGAAACATCACAACAGACACCCAAAAGCTCCAGACCATTATAAGGGAATATTTTAAAAATCTAAAAGCTACCAAATTTAAAAAATCTAAAAGAAATGGATGGATATCTGAAATCATGGGAACCACCAAAGTTAAACCAAGAAGAGATCAACAGTTTAAACATACCCATAACATATGAAGAAATTGAAACATTAATACAAAACCTCCCAACTAAAAAAGCCCAGGCCCAGATTGATTTATAGCAGATTTTTACCAGACATTTAAAGAAGATCTCCAGCCAGTGCTACTTAAATTATTCAAAAAGATAGAAAAAGAGGGAGAACTCCCAAATTTCTTCTATGAAGCTAGTATCACTCTAAGAACTCCCAAATTCCTTCTATGAAGCCAGCATCACTCTAATACCCAAACCGGGTAAAGACACAACAACAACAAAAAAACTATCAATCCATATCCTTGATGAACATAGATGCAAAACTTCTCAACAAAATACTTGCAAACTGCATAAAGACACACATCAAAAAGATCATTCACCATGATCAAGTAGGCTTTATCCCAGAGATTCAGGGATGGTTCAATATATGCAAATCAATAAACATCATTAATCATATAAATGGACTCAAAGACAAAAAACACATTTTTATCTCAATAGTTGCAGAAAAGGCTGTTGACAACATTCAGCATGGATTTATGTTCAAAGTCCTAGAGGGAATTTGACTGGAGGGAACATACCTCAAGATAATTAAAGCCATGTGCAACAAACTTACAGCCAACATCATTCTAAATGGAGAAAAACTGGAACCATTGCCATTAAAATCGGGAACCAGGCAGGGATACCCACTATCTCCACTCCTTTTCAACATAGCGCTTGAAACTCTTGCTAGAGAAATTAGACAGGAGAAGGAAATTAAAGTAATAATTGGAAAAGAAGAGGTCAAACTATCACTTTTTGCAGATGATATGGTACTATACCTAAGAGATCCCAAAAGTTCTGCAAGAAAAGTCCTAGAACTGATCAACACTTTCAGTATAGTGGCAGGTTATAAATCAATCTACAAAAATTAGTAGCCTTTCTATATACCAATAATAAGCAATTGGAGAAAGGATACAGGGAAATGCTCCCATTCACAATAGCTGCAAATATATATATATATTTTGGAATAAATCTGACCAAAGACACCAAAGATCTCTACAATGAAAATTTTAAATCATTAAAGAAAGAGATTGAGGAAGACACCAGGAGATGGAAGGACCTCCCATGCTCATGGATTGGAAGAATTAATATTGTGAAAATGACCATCCTACCAAAATATATAGATTCAATGCAATCCCAACCAAAATCCAATGGGATACTTCACAGAATTAGAAAAAATATCCCTGAATTCATATGGAAGCACAAAAGACCCTAGATAGCCAAAGCAATCCTGAGCACAAAGAGCAACACTGGGGGGATTACTGTACCAGATCTCAAAGTATACTACATAGCTATCGTCATAAAAACAGCATGGTACTGGCACAAAAATAGACACATAGAACAATGGAACATCATTGAAAGATGCAAACCCAAATACATGCAATTTCAGCCACCTGATATTTGACAAAGGTGCCAAGAACCCACAATGGAGGAAAGACAGCATCTTCAGCAAATGGTGCTGGCAAAACTGGATCTCCCCTGTAGAAGAAGGAAACTAGATCCTTATCTTTTACCTTGTACAAAAGTCAACTTGAAATGGATCGAAGACCTCAATATGAAACTGGAAACCCTGAAACTATTAGAAAATATTCACAGTAACTTACAAGATATAGGTGTATGAAAAGTGTTTCTAAATCAGACAGAAGTTGCTCAGGAATTAAGGTCAGCAATCAATAAATTGGACCTCATTAAACTAAAAAGCTTCTGTAGAGCAAAAGAAACAACTAAGGAAGGGAAGAGGAAACCTACTTAGTGGGAGAAAATCTTCACCAGCTACACATCCAACAGAGGATTAATATATGCAATATGTCAAGACTCCAAAAGGAAAGAAATAAGATAAAC
>NW_008340140.1:88412-89273 GCF_000622305.1 Nannospalax galili | reverse complement strand
ACGTTCATTCACTACTGGTGGGATTGCAAACTTGTGCAACCTCTACGGAAAACAGTGTGGAGAACTCCTAAAAAACGGAAAATGAACCTACCGTATGACCTGGTTATACCACTCCTTGGCATACACCCAAAGGACTCATCCTATTGCAGAGACACTTGTACAACCATGTTTGTTCCTGCTCTTCTCACAATAACTAAGAGATGGAAGCAACCTAAGCGCCCCTCAACTGACGACTAGTTAACAAAAATGTGGTATATTTACACAGTGGAGTTCTATTCAGCAGTGAAGAAAGATGAAATAATGAAATCTGCAGGTAAATGGATGAATCTAGAAACTGTTATACTAAGTGAAGTAACACAGACTCAGAAAAACAAACAAAGTATGTTCTCCCTCATATGTGGATCCCAGCACCAAATCCTTTTAAATTCCAGGTCCTTTTAATAAGATGATGCTGTACAGAAGTCTCTTCTGCATGAAATAACTACCATCATCACGACTTCAGCTGAGCCTGGTCGCTAAACATCGTTACAATTGAGCTTGTTGATGGTTGTGCTCATTCATTAAAGGGCCAAGCAGGGTCACTGGACCCTCACTGGAGTATCCAGCAGCTCTACCCAGTCAACTGAATGTAATTTGACCCTAATCACACGTGGCTTCCTAGATTTAGGGAGGGTTCTAAAGTATACAATCTGGGGAAGGCTAGGAAGAGAAGGCATGACCCATGTTGCGCAAAGGCTTTCCAGTGTGCATACCCTCAGGTTATACATATACCTCAGCAACCCCTCAGTTATCTCAGTAAGTAAGCTCAATAAATTCATTGGTTCCCCAGTAAAACTTTAATCAAACATTGGCTTGACACTA
>NW_008340140.1:85512-87984 GCF_000622305.1 Nannospalax galili | reverse complement strand
TAGTCAAAGTTTATCTGAGAATATTTGGGGTTTTTTAGCCAAACCTTATCTATAATGCACATAATAATTAAAAGTACCAGACTGGTGGAACTAACTGTACTGGATGTTTAAGAGCTATACTTTAAGGCCTACACTAATGTGGTCAGAGGGACTTAAAGGACAGTTTTTGCCCCTTGCCCTCCAAAGTCAACTAGGTTCCAGAGGACTATGGAACAGCTCTCAAAATGTCCTATAAATGTGGTGAGTCACCTATCCTCTTGTTCAGAGAAGCCATGGAGACCCCACGAGATGGACTTGAACCAGTGTCTAGTCTACAAAGAGGAGGGTCAACTCAGAGGAAACATCTCATTCATGCTTCCAAGTGAAGCCAGACATGGTCGAGCAGGACCTTTGACTTATCTTCACAGAGATGGAACTGGTCAAAGAAAGGAGCCAGGAGCTCTTCCCAAGCCCATCTGACCCCTCCTCAAATTACCTTAAGTGCAAAAATAAATTGATTTATTTGGGCCAACTTTATGGCCTTAAACACCCAAAAGGAAAGTATAACCAAAGAGTAAAGTCTTTAGTGTATTTCTTTAAGAGTTCAAGGGATGATACTTCCCAGACATTAGGCTTAAGTCTATATAAAAAGTTACTTGGACAGTTATTTCTCATTGGTGATTTTGTTCCTAACCAGAAAGTGCTTCTCAGATGTAAAACTTCAAATCTTGGTCTCCAACACTGTAGTGCCTGTGACAGACCAGCTCGGCCGGAGCACTCAGTCTGACGGGAACAGGGCTTTAAGAGAGTGGGCAAGGATTCGGCGATTGACAAACAGAAACAACACAGAAGTGGTTGAATCTGAGTGTATTTTTTAAGCTGCAAGCATCAGCTTATAGAGAGAGCATAATTTTAAAATCTTTTTTTGTTTAATCAAGTGGTCAACAATTTCCTAAGAAAAGTTATTCCGAAAATAAAAGCAAGAGATGCGAGGAAAAGATTTTTATCTGTTAATTACCTAGTACAGACATCAGGTTCCTGTCTGTCCTTTGTGGTTTGGCAACCGTTTTTATTTTTAATTATTTGTGGTTTTATGACTTCCTTTCCCTTTCGGTGGAGCCCGAAGTCTCCCATTACCTAATACATAAGCATATCCATATTTAGTTCTGACAGTGCGTGGCAGTTTTCTCGTAGTTTCTATCTTAGATCCTTTTTTTATAATCTTAGCAGCTAAAGGAATTTTAGCAAGAGTGGATTCCACAAATAATTCTTCCTGTTGTAATTTATTTAGGACTTTTCAGGGATTCCTATTCTTTCCTAATTTAATGCCTGAAATAGAAGAGGAGTATCTGGAGTAAGTGGAATATTGGGTGGCAGTGTTCCAGAGAAGTCATCTGTACCTAACTTTCTCACAGGCGCACTCGCTGACCTGAATAAGGACAATGAGCTACTTTTGTGAGCCAGGAACACAACACCTCCAATAAAGATAAGAGCAAGAGTAGGACAGCCAAGTGCACAGCAAGCTTTCTTTGCACAGCCAGTTCCAAGAGGCAATCTTCCTTGAAGTTTTAGGCTCAATCCACGGAGAATCTCACGCGGACTCCATTGGAGATGGCATGGCAAGTGCCCACCTGTAGCTAAGGGAGACAACCAGCTCTTGTTCTAAAATGATGGATAAATTTGTTTTCTCCCCCTATCTAGAAGCCTTTGAGAGGGAACCAACACTGATTCTAACCACTCCAACATCTATCAAAATACCTGAAAGCAAATCTATCACTAGAGTCCAGCCTTGGAAGACAAAAGAAAAATGAGGAGGAACCCAATAGAGGGATGATTTTGGAAGCCCTTGTCAAGAAATTCCAATGGACTCTCACAAGAACATTTGAAAATTTCCCTTTTCTGACTTTTTTCTAGTTCCCTCTCTAGAACTTGTAATGCTCATTACTCTTGCCTTTACTTCTCCTTCACATCTCCTATTCACGATTCAAAGACTTTCTTTTCCTCCTTGAAATAAGAGTTGTGCAAATTGGGAGTCTTTTAGATAGACCCACTGAAGGGGTACTCTAGTTGCCTCACCCTGCATCCCTGTTCAGCATGGAAGAAGCCGGAGCAGTCTGCATTCCTATTCCCTATGGGCAATTTGAGTAACCTCGTCATATGATGGCGTGATAAGAATAGGAGGTAGGAACTGGCTAGGCAGTTAGAGTAAAAAGACCCCAAAGAAAAGTAGCCAGTTTCTTGGCTAAAACTCACAATGTCCTTGGGCCTCTTAGCAACCTACTCCATTCCAAAGGCCAAAAATGTCAAAAATATTTGGGAGCTTTTATCTAATCCTTGAAAGATTTTAGGGTTACCTCTTCAGAAGGGGGGATGTTAACCCCATAAAAAGCCCCATTAAAAAAAAAATAATAAAGCCGGGCATGGTGGCACACGCCTTTAATCCCAGCACTTGGGAGGCAGAGGCAGGCAGATTTCTGTGAGTTTGAGGCCAGC
>NW_008340140.1:65264-85382 GCF_000622305.1 Nannospalax galili | reverse complement strand
GCCTCTGCCTCCCGAGTGCTGGGATTAAAGGCATGCACCACCACGCTTGGCTCAATAAATTATTTCTTTAAATAAATAAATATATATATCCACATAAAAGAGTTTAATTGGGGACTGGAGAGATGGCTCAGCAGTTAAGAGCACTGACTGCTCTTACAGAGGACCCGGGTTCAATTCCCAGAACCTACATGGTGGCCACGAACCGTCCTTAACTCCGGTTCTAGGGGACTCCGAAGCCCTCTTCTGACCTCCACGGCATTTCACGACACGAGTGCACTCACATACACGCAGGCAATACACTCATACACATAAAATAAAAATAAATAAAATATCTTTAAGAAATAATAAAAAAAAAAAAGTTTAATTGGAGCTATCCTATACTTGGGGATTGTGCTCAGCCCAGAAGCCAGAGGTTGCCGAATAAGAAGAACAGTGCCAGGTGTGGGATAGTTCCTCTCCAGTTATTGGTCAGAGACTTACTGCAGTGTTGGTTTGCATACCCAGAAAAACTGCCTCAAAGAGAAGCCACTCACAGGGAGCTGTCCACCGACACGGTACTGAAGTCAGAGCAGCTCAAGAACTGAGGCTCGGCGCATCACAGTCTGCGCTTTGCAAATGCTTCCCGAAGACATCAGGAAGGTCTTGATGGTAAAGAAGTCACAGGAGCAGCATACCCAGAGGGCCTATGGATGTGGGTCTTCCTTCAGTAGATTTTGTGTGGAACAGACCTGAAGACTCCTACTTTAAGCTCCTTCTAATCACCTTCCAGTATCCTCTCCATCTAAACCTCAGGACCATCTCCTTGCCACTGTCTCCGACTTCCAGGATCCATCAACACAGATCCTGAGACAGGGGCTGCTGTCCACCAGTTTGCCTCTGGGGACCTCATACACCTACCTCTGTCTGGGTTACTATTTTAGCGGGGTGACGTGGCCCTGCAGGGCATGGCCACTTCTCTGAGTTGGCAAAGGAGAAGTAAAAGGGCCCCAAGAGTCCCCTAAAGATGCAAAGCCAGAGCAGCAACCACAGGTGTGCTTTTTCAACATGCTCAGATGCCTTCTCAAGATGAGGGGGGAGGGATGGAGAGACAACTTGGTGGCTAAGAGCATTGGCTACTCTTCCAGAGGACCCAGGTTTGGTTCCCAGCAACCACATGACAGCTAACAACTGTTTGTAACTCCAGTTCCAGAGGACCCAATGCCCTCTTCTGGCCTCTGAGGTCATTGCACACACCAGTGCACTTACATACACATACGCAAAACACTCATACACATAAAAAATTAATTTTTAATTTTAAAAAAGACAAGTGGGGTTAAACCTTGAAACTGTGATGGTTAGTTTTAATTGGCAACAATTAAATTAACAATTAAATTTAATTGCCACAACCTAGAATCACTTAAGAGAGTTTCAGCTGGGGAATTGTCTAGATGGTGTTGCCCGTGAGCATGTCTGTGGGGGATTATCTTGATTGTTCTTTGAGATGGGAAGACCCACCCTAAATATGAAAGGCATCATTCCCTGGCTTTAGATCCTGAACAGAGAGGAAAAGCTAGCTGATAGTGAGGGAGGGCGCATGGATCCACTTGGCCCTCTGCTCTTGACTGCGGATGTGCTGTGACTAGCTGCTTGAGTTTCCCTGCCTTGATTTCCCTTTGGTGATGGACTGTAACCTGGAACTGTAAGCCAAATAAAACTTTTCCTCCCTGGGACTGAAGAAATGACCCAGCAATTAAGAGTACTTGCTGCTCTTGCCCAGGACCCTGGTTCAATTCCCAGCACCCACGTGGCAACTAAAAGTGTCTGTAACACTGGTTTCGGGGATCCAGTGCCCTCTTCTGTCCTATGTGGGCACTGCACACCAGGGTGAACTTATATATGTTCAGGTGAAACACAAATACAAATAAATAAATAAATAAATAAATAAATAATCCTTTCCTCCCCTATGTTGATTTTTGCCAGGGCCTTTTATCAAGCAACAGAAATGAAACTAGTACAGACATCATGGAAGTAACCACTGCCCTGAGGTACAGTCTGAACTAAGCCTCTGGGATCTGCATGCACACCTCCCCTGAAGTGTGACTTCCTAGGTAAGGAGGTGGCATTCACCAAGATGTTAACCACCTGATCAACCTCCCCATGCTGGCAGGCCCCCAGGCAAGGCTAGGTGAGTTTCCCTGCGAGAGGCTTACCCTCGGGCATGCCTGTATGGCCCTGGGGCCCAGAAGCCTTCCAGCCTTTCTTCTGCGTCATCCAGCAGCAGGACTCTGGCCTGAGGGTCTCCAGCCACTAGGCAGCTGTCATGGTTGGCTTCGGTAATCAACCTGACACACTTGGGAAGAACGAGCCTGAGTTGGGTGTTTTCCTCTATAGGACTGACCTGTGGCCATGTCTGTGAGGGATTCTCTTGATTGTTGAGTGGTGTGGGAAGGCCCAGCCCACTGTGGACGGTGCCACCCCTGGGCTGGTGGTCCTGGATTGTATAAGAAAGCAGCCCAAGGAACAAGCCAGTAAGTAGTGTTCTTCTGTGGTCTGTGCTGCAGCTCCTGCGTTCAGACTCCTGCCTTGAGCTCTTGCCTGACTTCCTTCAAAGATGGATGGACTGTGCCTTGGAAGTGTAAGATGCAATAAACCCTCTCCTCCCCAAGTTGGTTTTTGGTCAGAATGTTTTGTCACCACAATAGGAAGCAAACTAGGACAGCAGCTTTTTCATGGCCCTGTAGCACAGCCCAAGCCTTGGACCAAATAAAAATATAAAGCCTTTTTCAGGAAAAAAAAAAAAAAAAAAAAAAAAAAAAAAAAAAAAAAAACTTTTTTTAAAAAAAAAAAAAAAAAAAAACTTTTTTTAAAAAAAAAAAAAAAAAAAAACTTTTTTTAAAAAAAAAAAAAAAAAAAAAAAAAAAAAAAAAAAAAAAAACTTACCAGGTGGACAAGAAAAGAAAATTATCTGAAGCAGTGTAGTTAGAGTCTGCAGAATTCAGAATGCAAAGTGGCCCGCTTCCTGGCATCCCCAGTAGTCAGTGACTACCCAGCTCAGCTGTGCCCTTGTGCCTGCCAGTCACCCTTTTGTCCACTTGCCTTTTTCTCCAGGACTTGTATCATGTAAATTTCAGTATATACTTGCTTAGAGTCTAAGAGATATTCCCCTAGCCAGGAGCCCATCAGAATGGGAGGTTGCTCAAGGGGTCACCACTCTAGATGAACTTCACCTCCTCATCTGGGAAGCTCCCCCAGAGCACTTTTTTCTTAATAATGGAAGTGTCTGTCCCTTCTACCTAGAACAGTCCCTGGAACACATAAAACAATATATACTCTTTGGGTGGATGGAAGGACAGACAGATGGAGGGATAGATGGATTAGAGACCAGTTTTCAACGTGTCTTCTAAATACAGGGTCACGTTTTGCACAGCTGGGAGGTATAACCATACATTTGGTGGCATTTAGATTCATCGACATTTTTCCTTGGATACCATGGAGACCTCTAAGAAGTTATTGTTCTAAAATAAAATTAAAAGGGGAAATTAGTCACTTAATTTAAAAATACGTGTGTGCCTGTATAATTAAACGTAAAAAGGAAAAGCTTGGAAAGGTATTATGTTGCCAGCACCCTTTTTAACTTTGAAAAACCCAAACTTTGAAAAACCCAAACTTTGACTGGCCATGTCTCATTTTTTTCCCTCTGTCAGGTTGTGTGATCTCAAGGGTAGAGGTCAGGGCTTCAGGACAGAGCTGAGTATCTGGGGAAGGGGTAGGTGTCACGTGATCCACCTCATCAAAAGTCATGCACTGCTCCCCCGCTGTGTTCCAGGGTACATGTGGAGGTGCTGGGTTCTGGATCCCAAAGATCTATTTCCTGAGTGTCCTGGGGCCCAGGACAGGAGTGGATACAGCTCAGAGGGGCCCAGGTGGAAAGCTACAACATGGCAGCTCGTGGTCAGTGGGGACAGTGGACAGAGCCCTGGACACAGAAGTTAGATCCTGTATGCCACATGTTATGGAACACAGACTTCCAGGCATAACATGAATGTTGCCATCTTTTATTTTAAGTATCTGTTGTGTGCGTGCATGGGTGCATGCATGCCACAGTGCACATATAGGGGTCAGAGGACAACATGCGAGTGTCAGCTCTCTCCTTCCATCATGCAGATCCCAGGGATCAAACTCAGGTAATCAGGCTTGGCAGCAAGCATCTTTACCTGCTGAGTCATCTCACTGGCCCCAGCCATTAATCAGAGAAGCTGTGGTTACCCACAAGAGACCCTCACAAGATCAGGTTGTAGACGTGCCCCCATAGGAGGACACAGGCATGGTCATTTAGACCCTCAGTGAAATTCCAGCCACTCTCTCCTTCTTGTGCCCCCTCCCACCTGGATGTAATTTTTCTCTAGCTGTGTGTGGTCTTGAGAGGTGCTAGTGTTATGGTTGGAGTTTGCAAAAAATCATCAGCACCACTTTAAGAAAAGTAGCAATGTAAATGTTTATTATTTCGACCGGCCAGGCTGTCTACCTCAGGAGTAGAAGCAGCCCTGATCATTGTTGGGTCAGAGTTTTTATAGGATTACAGAAATAGTATTCAAACAGGACACTTGTGAACCAATCAGGTTTGTACAACATAGCAGAACTTTGAATCTATTAATCAACAACCAGTCATTATACAGACGAGTGATACAGTCATATAACTCAATCAGTTTTGTAATTTTAAAATTAGTCAACTTCCTAGCCATAACAAGTTTAGTAAGAAAGCTGAAATCAGCAGTTACCGGGTGGTCATACAATAACAGGGCGGTCTTACACTTTGTGTGAAGGTGACCTAAAATAGCAAGCGAGTTACAGAAGCAAAAACAAGCAGTTAGCCAGATGTAGACTGTCAGAGATTAGCACGTTCCACTGGTTTGTGATTGAGCTATTTCTTAGAACTCAAGGCTGTGGTCTCTCTTTAAATATTTCCCATAAGTGAAAAGAGGTTACTGTTAAAACAGCTATTCTGAGCAAGGTGGAGTAACTTATGTTAAGTTGCTGATATAGTTCACTAGAATGGAAGTGGGAGGTGAGCTAAAGGCAGGCATCCATCCTTGCCCTGAAGAGGTTGTCACCCATTCTGGGTGGGACTTTCAATAATACTGCTCTTTGGGGGTCACTCATGCTCTTGTAAGGAAACCCTCACCACGCCCCTGTGAGCGACCCTCACCACGCCCCTGTGAGTGACCCTCACCATGCTCCTGTGAGTCAGCTCACCAAGCCAGACTTGGACAGAATTGTGACTTTGGTGTGCCATTGGTGCTCTGTCTGGGTGAATAAACAAACATCTTCCCCATGAAAAACAACATAGCACCATGATTCTCTGGGTGAGTACCCAAGTCGTTCCTAAGTCCTACTGTCCCTGCTATAAATGGCTGGGATTGGGCCAAGGTGTCTCTCTCTCTCTCTCTCTCTCTCTCTCTCTCTCTCTCTCGTGTGTGCACATGCTGTGGCATGCACATGGATGTTAGAGAACAACTTTATGGAATCTGTGCTTTCCTTCCACTTTTACATGGGCTCTGGGTCAAACTCAGGTCACCATTCATGGGTGGTAAGAGCCTTACCCACTGAGCCGTCAGGTCACCATTCATGGGTGGTAAGAGCCTTACCCACTGAGCCGTCAGGTCACCATTCATGGGTGGTAAGAGCCTTACCCACTGAGCCGTCAGGTCACCATTCATGGGTGGTAAGAGCCTTACCCACTGAGCCGTCAGGTCACCATTCATGGGTGGTAAGAGCCTTACCCACTGAGCTGTCAGGTCACCATTCATGGGTGGTTAGAGCCTTACCCACTGAGCCATCAGGTCACCATTCATGGGTGGTAAAAGCCTTACCCACTGAGCCGTCTCAGCCACCCGGGACCAGTTATTTCTAAGCTTTGGCTGACCTATGATTTAATGTTCTGGATCACGGCATTTGAGGGTGAGGGTAGGCAGGGTTCCAGCCACCAGTGCTTCCTGGGAGCCTGAACGACAGCTCCCCCTGCTGTCCTGCTGGGTTCAGGGTAGTGGTCCTGTAAGTCTGAACCCGCAGCACTACCACCCCAGGAACTTAGAAATTTTCAAGCAGCACTCCAGGACTGTGGAAGCAGGAACTCTGGGGATGGGACTGTTTTGGTTAACAAGCCACAGGTGACTCAGAAGCAAGCTGGAGTGTCTAAAATAGTCCTCTGTCTCTGCGCCTTCCCCTTGGCAGAACTGTTCCATCTAGGCCTGGGATGCCAACTATCTAACAAACCCCAATGCTCACTGCCGTAGTCCTAGGTAGTCCATTTATGCCACCATTCCTGAATCTAGACAGCCTATGTTGCCTCCCCACCAGAGGAATCTATTCCTAACTTTCCTTCTCCAACACAGATTCTCATAAGCATGGCTTTATTTTCCATTCTTTGGTGATTACTCTAGAACACCAGTGTGAATCGCCATCCATTTCTCTTGCTGTTGTAGTTTCTTTTGTCTTTGTTTATGTGTGTGCTTGTTTGTTTTGAGACGGTATCTTGCTATGTAGCCCAAGCTGGCCTCCAACATGCTTCTGTCTCTCAGGCCGGCCTCTAACGCATGATGCTCCTACCAAGCCTGCCGAGTGTTTATATCGCAGATGTGTAGCACCAGGCTCAGCTCATCTGCTTCTGTCACACTGGTTTCCATGGCGTCTCTTGGCCCCTCTGCTTTTGTAAGATGCCTATTGACCCCTCTTCCCTTTCTCGATTTCCCCTCCTTCCACTTCACAACTTCTGTTGAAAATCCCTCAGCTTTAATGTTTCTTAACAGTTCTTACAATTCCTTCTGAGCTCATGAGCTAAGTATTTCATGCTTGCCCTGCAACCTGACTCTAAATGTTTAAAACTGATAAATGGCCTCTGTCTTATTGTAAGAGTGTGTGAAAAGGAATGGTACAGCTTTTAGTACATGGGAAATCAATTGTTATCAAGTATCGCTATTTTTATGGCAAGATGAATACTATTCATGTTTTAGCCAGCCTCCAAAGAGGTCCCCACTAATCTTTGCCTCCTGGAATCCATACCTTTGTGTGGTCCCAACATTAAATAAGGATGGCCAATAGGCACGATGGCACATGGTTTTCAAAGTGAAGTTGTAGAGTGTCCGGACTTTGCTGTGTGCTCTCGGGATTACCTGGTGTTCTGTAGGGTCCCCAGAATACTTATGAGGGCCACACTTTCGGTTTTGAATGGGTGAGTTGATCAAGTATACAGCAAGCCAAAGTAAAAGAATAAATAGCAAGAAAGAGAAGATAGGTAGATGATTGATAGATAGATGATAGATGATAGATAGATAGATAGATGATAGATAGATAGATTGATTGATAGATAGATGATAGATAGATGATAGATAGATAGATAGATAGATGATAGATAGATAGATGTTAGATGATAGATGATAGATAGATAGATAGATAGATAATGATGATAGATAGATAGATATAGATAGATAGATGATAGATAGACAAATGATTGATTGATAGATAGATAGATAGATAGATAGATAGATAGATAGATGATAGATAGATGATAGATAGATAGATAGATAGATAGATAGATAGATAGATAGATAGATAGATGATAGATACATAATTATAAGATCTGGCAGAGACTGACTGGGGAAGTTGAGGCCATCAGCTGAACTTCCCAACTGAGCTTTCCCTCCATGGATGGGCATCCCATGGCCAAACTTCCAGCTTCTCTGTCCACTGCAGGCACTTCCGTATCATGGGGAAGACAATAGTAACCTCCGTAGAAATGGCTTACCTTCTAAGCTGTTCTCAAGAGCACAGTGATTTTACTCTTGGGCTGTTTTGCTGGTCTTGCCTCTCTGTCACAGAGCTAGGGAGGCCAGCCCAGACAAGGGACCATAGAGGACATTCTGCAACAAACATGCTCGGGTCTAAAGTAGGGGGCGGAGGAGCCCCACTTCCAGAGCCAGCTTCTCAGTGACCTTAAACAACACATAGCAATTGATCAATAGAATGCACATTTCACCTTGTGTGAGAAGCAGCACCATGGAGTTAAACACTCAGACTCTGTGAAGAGGCCCACGAAGAGAGGAACTGAGGTCTCCTGCCAGCACCAGCTGCCCTGCCATATGGAAGAGCCACCTTGCAAGTGGATCAAATGTGTTCCACTGACCTCTGCCCCACTTGCAACTGGGTCATCCGGCCCCAGCAAAGCTTCGGTGCCTGTGGCCTGGCTCATGTGTTGACGCAGCTTGTGAGCATCCTTGAACTTTCTCATTGCTGTGACAAAATACCTGACAGAAGACACTTAAGGGAAGATGGATTTTTGGGGGGTTGAGGTTGCGGTTTAAGAAGAAACGTAGTCCATCATGGCAGGAAAGTACAATGGTGGGAGCAGGAGGCAGCTGGTCATATCGCACCTGCGGTCAGGAAGCGGGGAGAGATGCATGCTGGGTGCTCCGCTGGCTCCTCTTCGTTCAGGGCAGGACCCCAGTCCATGGGACAGTGTCACTCACCTTCAGGATGTTTTCCTCTTCCATTAATCCTCTCTGGAAATGACCTCACACAAATGTGTCTCCTAGGTGATTCTAAATCCAGTGAAACCAACACTAAAGATTAAGTATGCCATAAACCCACGCATTTAAACCCCTTCTGAAAAGAACTTTAAAAAGAGAGAAAAAAACAAATTTCTTTTGAGGGTCTGGAGAGATGGCTCACTAGTTAAGAGCATTTGCTGCTCTTCCTGAGGACCTGGACTCAGTTCCCAGCACCCACGTCAGGCTGCTCATCACTAACCGTAGCTCCAGGGGATCTGATGACCTCTTCTGTCCTCCATGGGCACCCACACTCACATTACATATGCGTACACTCAGGTACACACATACATATAATCGATTAATTAAATTTCCTGTGAATTTATAGCCCAGAGAGAATGTAACTAATAAAATTTCATTATCATTTTAAGCTGTTAAGTGGCAGGGTAACTTGTCACACAGAATTTTATAATGATTATAGTTTACAGTGGAGCCAGGCACATTTCAATAATGCAAAGCTCATCCCAAAATGACAGCATCCTAAATCAGAGATGCGTCTCTCTCAGTCAGAGATGGTCGTTTTAGCCTGTGCTAGGACATAGTTTTAAATATTTGCCCAATTCACTGCTGAGGGCTGAGAGTGCAGCTCGATGGTAGAACACTTGCCCAGCACGAATGAGGTCCTGAGTTCAACGCCCAGAAACACCCACATACGATTCTGGAGGTAAAAGTCAAAGCCAACTCTCGATACTGTTCTGGGTCACAGCTCAGTGTCTCACTGAGATCTTTAGGCTTCCACAGTTAACAGGAGGGAAGCCTCCCAAGAGCTCACCTCTGAACCACACTGCCTCCTCCCTCCCTTGTCCTAAGGAACAAGTTATACTGTCCATCTCAGTGTCCATCCTCATGGATTCTGAGCCTGTGGTTTCATCTTAGACCCAGGAATCTGTGGTTAAAAGAAACCTCTCTCGTGCACTTGCCTGGGTGATGCTGGTGTAGGTGGTCCCCTGGCCACGCCTGATGAGAAGATGCTCTAGAGAGTGGTGCCCCCTTCTCTGTCTCCCCTAAGACTCCCGTGAATAATGTACAGAGTGACTTGCAAGAGCCAGAGGCCTTCCCTATCTTCTTCAGACTTTTAACTTCTTTTCTATTCTTGCAAATTTGAGGAAATTGTATCTATTTCTTTATGGTCAGTTTTTAGGAGCAAGATTTTATTTAAGGGCTTTTAAAGTCTCCAAGACAGTATGAACCATCAAAAACTAGTGTCAAGGCTGGGAAGATTGCTCGGTTGGTAGAGTGTTTGCTATACAAGCTTGAGGACCTGAGTTTGATCCCAATAACTCACATTAAAAAAATAACATGGAATGGTGGTGCGTGCTTATAAACCCAGTGCAGAGACAGATTGCTGGGACTTGCTGGCTAGCCACTTAGCCTACTAGGCAAAGACCAGGTCCCAGTGAAAGACTCTGTCTCAAAAACCAAAGTGGACATCACCTGAGGAAGGATACTGCAGACACACACATGCACACACACGCACACACACACACACACACACACACACACACACACCTGAATATACACGAACATGCACACAAAAGGTGAGTAGTGTAAAAGAGTCTGTTCCTCCCCTGCCTCACTTAGCACGTCTCCAGATGATGACTGAAATAACCACTTCCAAGCCCTTATCAGTATCATTGGTTATTCACTAGGTGAAGTCATTAAAGCATGCCAGCATGTAAAAGCTCAAGCTTGCTGTGACCTGGCACACTACAAGGGGGCAGGAAGATCATCACCGAAGCAGAAAGATTCTATTTCTACACTGGACCAGAAACCTCCTGAAACCCCTTAAAGACAGATGCCCTGACAGCAGTCCCCACAAAAACCATTCTGTGCCCCCCGACACTGTCTTCATAGACAAGTGAGACTGTGGTGGTGGCAACCCAAGATTCATCTCCCCAGGTTTTATGGTGTTGTGGGCAAACTGGTGATCCCTGGAGCCCTGTGGCCAGCACAAGACTATTTGTGGCAAAGAAAATAATCACCAGAGTGAAGAGAAGGCCTACGTAATGGGATAAAATTGTTGCCAACTATATCAGACAGGGATTAATATCTAGAATATACAAAGGACTGCAAAAAAATTAACACCAAAAAAGCCTTCTAATCAATACATGGGCTAATGAGGTGAATAGATAGTTCTCAGAAGAAACCTAAGTGCCCAATAAATATTTGCAAATAGAGCTGGAGTGATGGCCAGAGGTTAAAAACATCTGCTGCTCTTGCAGAGTTCAGTTTCCAGTATCCATGTAGACAGCTCACAACACCTGCAACTCCACCTCAGGGAATCTGATGCCCTGTTCTGACTTCTGAAGGTATTCACATGCATGTTGCACATACACGTAAGCAAAAATTAAAATTAAAATACATTTCAAAATGTGTTCAACATCCTTGGCCATCAGAAAAATGCAAACAAAAATTGCTTTGAGATTCCGTCTCACCCCAGTCAGAATGACTAACAATCAAGAAAACAAATAACAACCAGTGCTGGCAAGGAAGAATGTTTTGACATCACTCTTGAGCGTGTTAACTTGTATGATCACTCTAGAAGTCAGCATAGCGGTTCCTCAGAGAGCTAAAAATAGAACTATCATAGGATCTAGCTGTACCACTTCTGTGTATTTGCAATACACTACAAAGACATTTTCATATCCATGTATAGTGCTGCACAGTTTATAATAGGTAAGACATGGAACCACTCTCTATGTTCAGCAAACAGATAAACAAATAAAGAAAATGTGGCACATATACACAGTGGGGTTTATTCATCCTTAAAGAAAAATCAGACTGAGGATGTAATGTAACTGGTACAGCATTTGCCTAGCATGTACAAGACACTAGATGAGAGAGAGGAGAGAGGGGGGAGAAAGAGACAGAGAGGAGAGAGAGGGAGAGAGAGAGACAGAGAGACAGAGAGAGGAGAAAGAGAGACAGAGAGGAGAAAGAGACAGAGAGGAGAGAGAGGGAGGGAGAGAGAGAGACAGAGAGGAGAGAGAGAGGGAGAGAGAGAGAGGATATTTGCAAGAAAATGGGTGGAATGGGATGGAAATCGCTATGTGGAATGAAGTAAACCAGACTCAGAAAGACAAATACTGTGCGTTTCATCCCATATTTGGATCCTAGATGTGTTCATGAAGCTAGAAAGGAGGACACGAAGGGGAAAGAGATCTTAAGAGCAGGAGAAGGATAAAGAAGTGAGATTAATGTAAGAAGGGGGCGGGGACAGGGAAGGAACTGGGAGAGGGGTAAAGAAGAGTTCTGCATAAAGAAGTCATCATGGGGGGCTGGAGAGAGGGCTCAGTGGTTAAGAGCACTGACTGCTCTTGTAGAAGACCCAGGTTCGATTCCCAGCACCCACATGGCAGTTAACAACCATGCAACCATCTGTAACTCCAGTTCCAGGGGATCTGACACCCTCTTCTGTCCTCCATGGACATTGCATGACATGGGTGCACTTACACACATGTAGGTAACACACGCATACACATAAAATATAAATAAATAAATAAATAATTTAAAAATTATTGTAAAGTTATAATAACACACGCACAAAAATCAAAACCAAAAGTTTGTGTTGCTCTTACAATTGTCTGATTTATTACCGTGTCCTTTTCCGTTTGTGATCCACCTTCTTTAATTTTGCACATTACTTGAGACTTTGATTATCCTAAATCTCTAGTTAGACTCTCCTTGAGAAATGGGGCTGACTGTGCCTTTCAGTCCTCCATATGGGTGCCTTGCTGCTCAGCAAAAGAGCATAGTAACTACTCCAAGTTGGTTGAAGAAATGAGTTCTTTACAAAATAAACATATTTGCAGTAACCTGTAGATTTTCTAAAATGTATTGCCAACAGTTAAAAAATACTCAAGAGACTAGGAAGATAACATGCTTGCCTTCAGACAGTGAGGACCTGAGTTTGAAACTCCAATATCCATGTTTAAATAAAAACATACTCTGAGCCGGGTGTGGTGGTGCACGCCTTTAATCCCAGCACTTGGAATACAGAGGCAGGAGGATCTCTGTGAGTTCAAGGCCAGCCTGGTCTACATAGTGAGTTCCAGGGACAGCTGGGGCTACAGGAAGACCCTGTCTCAAAAAGTCCAAAAACAAGTCTGGGCATGGTGGAATGCACCTGTAATCCCAGCCCTCGGGAGGCAGAGGCAGGCAGATCTCTGTAAGATTGAAGCCAGACTGGTCCACATAGTGACTTCCAGGCAGGTTGGGACTAGGAAAACACTGTCAAAAACAAAACAAAATGTATTAGTCACTTTTCTGTTGCTGTGATAGAAACACTGAAGGAAGAGTTTATTTGAGTTTATGGTTCCAGGGGAATTACAGTCTGTCATGGCAGGGAGGCATGGTGGCTGGAGGTTGCTGGAGCAGGAGCAGCAGAAGCTAAACTCTCACATCATCACGCAGGCACAGGAAGCAAGAGAGAAGACTGGAGATCTGGCAAGGCTTAAGAACTCTGTAAAGCCACCCTCAGTGATGTGCTTCCTAAAGGATAGCCACACCTTCTAAAACCTCCCAAAACAGCGCCATCATCTGGGGGCAAAATGTCCAAATACTTGGAGCCTATAGGGGACATTTTCATTCAAACCATCACACACAACAAAACAAAACAAAAAAATATGCATAGTGGAGTGAGTTTGCAATCCCAGCACTGGGGAGGTGGAGACAGGCTGGTCCCTGGGGTGGGGCAGGGGGGTCCCTGGCAAACCACCTAGCCTACTTGGCAAACTCCAGGCCAATGAGAGACTCTGTCTCAAAAACAAAACAAAAAACAACAAAAAAAGCAAGGCTGTCTGTTCCTCTTGCAAAGTGATGTCCAAGGTTGACCTCTGACCTCCACAAGCACACGTGTGCATGCATACACATGAACATCCATATGCACAAATAATCAAGAGAGTTTTACATCCCCTAAGTCCAGATGTCCAGCTCAGGTCAATTAGCATTTTCAATATAACAAACCACCACTTCCTGTCTCAGGATTCCAGGGATCTGCAGCCTGAGAGGGGCTCTTGCATAGCTGATATCAGCTACCCCCCAGTGCCTGCCTGGGGTGTTGGCTTCCAGCTGGCTAACCTGGGCTTGTGAACGATGTGGTCACAGCTTCTACAAACAGTAGCAGGAGACTGAAAGCCTCCAGAGGGCTGAGTTGACACTGTACATCATGACGTGCTGTGTTCTGTTTGGTCAAAGACAGTCACAGGCCAAGCCAGAGTCAAGAGTTGGAGAAACAGATTGACTGCTGGATAGGAGATGCACCTATCCTTTTTAGCAGATTTCTGCAGTTTACCTGCAGATGGGTCACCTCAGGCATGCAAGCCAGGTGGAACTGACCTTCTAGAGTTAAGAAGTGGCTACCCTCTTAGACAGGTATGGCCCTCCCACACAAGGCTTCACTATTGATCTGTTCATTTACATAGCTGTTCAGCCCAGTAGGCATGGAAAGACTGGTCACTCAGGATGCCAGAGTGACCTTCCACCCCAGTGTACCCCACATCCCAGCGACCTCCACCCCAGTATACCCCACATCCTAGTGACCTCCACCACAGTGTACCCCACATCCCAGTAGCCTCCACCCCAGATTCAGGACCGGCCATGAACACAACCATCATCACAGCAGTCTACATCACTTTCACCTTCTCTGGAGATCTCCCTACCCTGTTTCCTTCCCAGTCAATAGCTGAGGGAGACGCCTACAAAAAACTGAGGGGTGTTTCAAACCCCTAGCAACTCTGCAGGAGGGATGGGCTCTGTCTTGGTACCACAGCCTGCCTCATGTCTCTCCAGCTGGATTTCCTCGGCTGTGAACCCGGACCTGCTATATTTGCATATCTCCCTTTGAAGATGTTATGTTAATTGGTTCGTACATTTTGTATAAATGCAGATTCACTTTGAATGTAATGGAAATGTTCAGTGAAAAGAAGAACGGAACAACGGTTCATTTCTTGCCCTTTACAGCCCTCAGCGTGATGAAGGCACGGCGGCTTCCCACAAGCAGCAATCACGACTCACACAGAAGCATTCTGCGGAAGGGTTTGAGAGGCTCCATGACCCAGGGAAGCCGTCTTAAGTGGGTGCATTTGCAAATCACTGCTCCCTGAAACAACGTCGAAGTCAGTGGTGTCTCTGCCTGCAGGATCCCGGCCTTGCGAGAACCTGCAGCGCCACCTCCCGGGCGTGGACGCCTACGACAAGGCTTCGCCTGCGCCCGCAGGCAGCCGGGACTGGAGGTAGGAAGCCACGGCCCCGCCCCCTTCCATGCCTTTCCTCCGCAGCTCCCGCTACCCCGCTCAGACCAGATGCACAGTCCTCTGCCAACCAGGGGACCTGAAATGTGGATGGACGGGAAGTGTTTCCAAGAGCTGCCCAGCCCCGAGCCCTCGTAACCTCTCCTTGCCTTCCTGGAGCCTCAGCTCCTTCACCTGTAGTGAGGCCAGGCCCATTGTTCTCCTATGTAAAGAGCAGCTAGTAACACTAGGCCTGAATCTCCTGCAAACAATTCGCATATGACAACAGTTTTCCCTGTGGTAAGGAGAGCAGGCGCCATGGCCAGGTGCTTGCCCAGTTCTAAGAACGTCTGTCATTCTCACAGAGACAGAGACATTCCCACATTTCCCATTCGCTGGTAAGGAAAACCCTCGTTAAATCATTTGTTCAAGGTCAACTAGGCCACTTTTTTTTTTTAAAGAAGCATTTCATTACAGCTTTAACATACTCAATAACAATTTCCAGAGCAAAGATACATCTCTTTCAAAAGTGGCTATAAAATTTTTAGGTTCACAGCTGAATTAATGCAGTTATACAATATTGAACTCAGTATAAACCCTGTGAGACAGAAAATTGAACGAGTTTTTAACCTTTAAAAAAGATCTAATTTCATTTTAAAATATACTACTTCTTACAGAGAGACTAATTGTTTTGCTAATAACACTTAGATCTTGGCACATGCATCTCTAATCTGTATATAACTGATTATTACTAGTCATGGTCGGTTGCACTTGGATCCTTGGTACCTGTGTATGGATATAAAGTCATCGGATAGATTTCAATGGTAATGTTTATCACCTCTACTAATTAACATTATGTAAATTTTTATGCTTCCTCCTCAAATATAACTCATTTTTTAATTTGTTGATTTTTTTTGTGTGTATATCACACAGAACATCCCAATTTTATTCAACTATATACCCACTTCCCAGATGGCACCCTCCCATAGCCTCGCCACCACACTAGAGACCTTTTACTCCATCTTCCCTGCTACTGTCTGCTGTGTTGTTGGCACCCCCAGCTGTTCATTTTCTGTTTCCTCTCTGAAGGTTTGATGGGTTTAGTGTAAGTAATAACTAGACCACGGGCAGATTAACAGAGGAGAAAAGGCACACAGATTTCTCAGAACCACAGCAGCTGTACAAAGCATGAGACTCGAAAGAGAAGGTCAGATGGTTGGGGTTTAAATACCTCTTCAGAGGGAGAGCCAGGTGCCGGTGACTTTAGAGGGATAGTAAATTACTGGGGAGAGGGCAGAGAGCAGACGATGGCCTGGGACAAAGTTTCTCTGGCTGCTTGACTTAGAGACTCCCTTCCTAAAGGCTGCTGAGTTTAGTCTTCCTTGCTTCATGAAATTCCAGGAAGAAGAACTGGAGAGGTGGCTCAGTGGTTAAGAGCATGGACGGGGTTCAATTCCCCCGTCATGGCAGCTAACAAACTGTGCCCTCTCTTGATAGATCCATTTAGGCAGAGAAGGGAATTTTGGCAGAAAGCATCTCTCTGAGCCGAGAGGAGACAAGGGAATGTCACCGACAGTGGGAAACAACTCAAATTGCAAACTGCACAGCCTGAGGCCTGAGGAGTCCCACTTGGAGCCACAGGGACCTCCACTCAGCCTGGCCAGGGTCCTGACTTGTGCCACAGAAAAGACTTTCAGGATGAGTCACAGTGAAGTGAAGTTAGTGAAACTGTTGATAAGTAGAACTACAAGATGTGTCTGAGGACGGTGGAGTGGGGCTTTAAGACAGGAGTGCAGCTGAGTGCCTCGGCAGCTGCCACATTCCTAGACAAATGCAATTTCTTACTATATGCTAAATATGGATCCTTATACTTGCAGACAAGTATGCCAGTTACCACTTATCAAAGAAGTTTCTTTTGCAACAGATGGAAAATATTACAGGGTTCCATAACTGGTCACACGTAGAGAATAAGTGTCTATGAAATGCCCAACCCTAAGTGATACATCTACAATGGAACCTCCGCACCTAAGTCTCATGGAACATAGTGTGACAGGTGGTAGAGAGAGTACTCACTAATGCATCTCTCGACTCTCACAACGAAACTCCTTCATTCAACAGAGCACAACAAACACAAAAGGCAACACATGGCCAGACCACAGAGGACGGAAGCCTGCAGTGTGAGCCCTTCCTTGGACAGGACTCCTATATTAAACCCCACCTTCCCATGGTTCAGGGACCATTGCAGAGAGGGGCCAGACAGATCCTAAGAACCAGAGGAGGCGGTGCGTGACCATATGAAAACAGAGTCTTACAAGCTCCTGGAACCTTGTTCATATAAATCTACAGCAATGGTGTCAGCATGCACAAGACCCATGCAAACTCAAGCAGACAAAAACCCAGGAGAGAACTGTGGAAATGCACAGCAGGCCCCAATCTTAGCCAAAGAACTATCGGGCAGCTGCTTACTGCTGGGTGAAGAAGAGCTGATCTTCTTTAACGGAGAGACTCTAGATAGGCTGACTGGACACCAGTGGATGAATTTGCACTGAGGGACGTCTGGGTACACTAACTTAACTCGATAGGCCTTATCATGAAATCTGGTGGGGGTGTTGTGGGAGCATGTGAATGGGGAGGGAGTATAAAGATGATTAAAATGCTTTGCATTAAATACACAAAAATTCAATAAAAAATACAAAAAAATCAATTGAAAAATAGGGAGAAAGATTTAAGAATTGTATATACATATGCACCAAACACTGGGGATCCCAGTTTCATAAATAGATGCTTACATGGTGGAAAGATTTCTGCAACTTGTCCTCTGACCTCCACATGTGGCCCATGCCATGCTCATGCACACACACACACACACACACACACACACACACACGTGCGTGCATGCACAAAAATAAATAAATTTAAAGACACTAACAAAAGGTAAGGTAGGACCAGGTACAATAATAATTGGTGATTTCAATGCTCCACTCTCGTTTTTAGGTAGGACATCCAAACTAAAAATACCTCAGAGTTAAACCACACCATATACACATTGACTTAACAGATATGTACAAACTAATAGATATGTACAAATAGACACACAATGAACATTCTCAGCAGCCCATGTAATCTTCTCTAATATAAGGTTCCAGACACTAGGCCACAAAGCAAGTCTTAATAAATACAAAAGGATTAAAACAGTTTCTTGAATCTTATTGTGATGGCTAATCCTGGATGTCAACTTGACTGGATCTGGAATTAACTGCAATGAAAGAGATCTTCTTGACTGGATCATCTGAAGCTGGAAGACACACCCTAAATGTGGGTGTTACCTTCTGATGGCAGCCCGTATAAAAGGCCAAGGCAGAGGAGGCTGCTTGCTGCTTGCCTTCTCTCTCACTGGTGAGTTCATCTTGCTGCTGTAGACTGAAGACTAGCTGATCTTTTGGAATTTGCCAGACATTCAGTGCCAGATCAGGACTACTGAGACATCCAGCCTTGTGGACTGAGCGACTATGGATTCTCAGCCTCTTCAGTGTGGCGCAGCCATTGTTGGACTACTCGAACTCTATCCTGTGAGTTAAGCTGATAAATCTGTATACATATATATTCATTCTACCGGTTCTGTTTCTTTGGAGAACCCTAATATAGATTGTGGTACCAGGAGTGGTTCTAGAGAAACAGAATTGAAAGGATGAATTTCTTTAATGGGCTTGTTGGTATTTGGAGCAGGCTCCCCAACTCAGAGTCTTCAGGTAGCATGGAGAGCACTGAAAATCCGTGGTGTGACTATTTGAAACAATTATGGAGATAGGCACATCTGAATCTTCTAACTCACCTCTTGTGAAGAGCAAGAAATTTAGTGACTCTATACATAAAACATTTGATGATTTGTGGAAAAATAAGAAAAATAATGATGCTGGCTGGTTACTTTTAGCATCTCTGGATAAAGTGATGAAGATAAACAATGAGCTTAATGACAAAATTGACAAGCTCCATATTCGAATCAACAGTTTAAATGTTTCCAAGTGTGCCCTGGAAGAGAATCATCTCTCCAGCAGCCAGAGAGCTAAAGCTGCAGAAAATCAAGCTGGAGCCCTTATTATACATTTATTCCCAGCCTCGAAGGGCATAATTCCCAGCCTTGAAAGGTGTCAGCAGTAAAGGCGAGGGCATTGGATTTAGAATCCTCAGATGCTGAGGAATTTGATTCACCTGATGAACTAATCTCCCCACACTCAGCAGACCCACCCTGCCCGCCCTTGCCTGAGGCAACTAATCCCATTGAGGAAGCTAATCCCATTCAGCAAAATGAAGCTGATATCCCTCAGGGCCCAGTTATTATTGCCTCTAGGCCTATAACCAGACTGAAATCTAAGCAGGCCCCTAGAGGAGAGATAGAAAGTGTGGTCCATGAGGAGGTGTGCTACACCACTAAAGAACTTAGTGAATTTGCTAATTCTTTCAAACAGAAATCTAATGAATATGTGTGGGAATGGATTTTAAGGGTACGGGATAATGGTGGAAGGAACATAAAATATTGGATCAGGCTGAGTTTATTGACATGGGACCCCTGACTGGGAGATTCTAGGTTTAATATGGAAGCTCGTGCAGTTAAAAAGGGTGTTAAAAATTTGATTCGTTGGCTGAGGTATTTATCAAAAGATGGCCTACTGACAGAGAGCTGGAAATACCTGATATCCCCCGGCTTAGTGTTGATGAAGGGATTGTAAGGCTCAGGCAAATTGGTATGCTCAAGTAGATTCACAGTGCAACACCAAATCCTCCACAATGGGCGGGCCCAGAGGACATGTCTTTTACTGATTTTATAAGATGGAAAGTACTGAGAGAGACACCAGAACGTTTGAAGAGCTTTGTTTTCGCTCTTTTCCTTATGCCGAATCTTACAGTTGGAGATGCTGCTGCTCAATTGCATAAATTAAATGTAAATATAATAGGTGTGACAGGACCTCGGAGTAGGGGTCAGGTGGCAGCAATGAATTACCAAAGACAAGGTGAGCGTACTTATTGTAATGGGCGGAAAAGGCAAACAATACCTACAATGGCATGACTCGAAAGGACCTGTGGTACTGGCTAATCAATCATGGTGTTTCCAGGGACCACATACATAAGAAGCCTACTAAGTTTTTATTTGATCTGTATAAGCAGAAAAGCTCTAGGATGAATGACAGGAAGTCAGTATTGGATCGTAGCAACAGAGAATCTCACTCAATCAACCAATTTCCAGACTTGAGACAGTTTACAGACCCAGAACCCCTTGAATGAAGGGAAGGCCAGGTGCCCTTGAGGAAGGA
>NW_008340140.1:63151-65075 GCF_000622305.1 Nannospalax galili | reverse complement strand
AGGTCAGGTGATAAATGGAGTTTTGGCTGAAGTCCAACTGACAGTAGGTCCGGTGGGTCCCCAAACTCATCCTGTGGTTATTTCCCCAGTACCAGAATGTATAATTGGGATAGATATACTTAGGAATTGGCAGAATCCCCACATTGGTTCCCTGACCTGTGGAGTGAGGGTTATTATGGTTGGAAAGACCACATGGAAACCGCTGGAATTGCCTCTGCCAGGGAAAATAGTGAACCAAAACCAGTATCACATCCCTGGAGGGATTGCAGAAATTAGTGCTACCATCAAGGATTTGAAAGATGCAGGGGTGGTGATTCCCACATCTCCCTTTAACTCTCCTATTTGGCCTGTGCAGAAGAGAGATGGGTCATGGAGAATGACAGTTGACTATCAAAAACTTAATCAAGTAGTGACTCCAGTTGCAGCTGCTGTACCAGAAGTGGTTTCCTTACTCGAGCATACCTGGTATGCAGCTATTGATTTGGCAAATGTTTTCTTCTCAATACCAGTTCATAAGGACCACCAGAAGCAATTTGCTTTTGGCTGGCAAGGCCAACAGTATACCTTTACTGTCCTGCCTCAAGGGTATATTAACTCTCCAGCACTGTGCCATAACTTGGTTCGAAGGGCTCTTGATTGCCTGACTCTTCCACAAAATATCACACTGGTCCACTATATTGATGATGTTATGCTGACTGGATGCAGTGAGCAGGAGGTAGCAGACAGTCTGGACTTGTTGGCTAAGCATATGCGCATGAGAGGATGGGAAATAAATCCAAGCAAAATTCGAGGGCCTTCTACCTCAGTGAAATTTCTAGGAGTTCAGTGGTGTGGAGCATGCAGAGACATTCCTTCTAAAGTGAAGAACAAGTTGTTGCATTCGGCCCCTCCCTTCACCAAGAAAGAAGCACAATGATTGGTGGGCCTGTTTGGATTCTGGAGGTAGCACATTCCTCATCTGGGTGTGTTACTACTACCCATATACCAAGTGACTCAGAAGGCAGCTACATTTGATTGGGCCTGGAACAGGAAAGGGCCCTTCAACAGGTCCAGGCTTCTGTGCAAGCTGCTCTGCCCCTTGGGCCATATGATCAAGCAGACCCAATGGTGCTTGAGGTATCAGTGGCAGATAGAGATGCTGTTTAGAGTCTCTGGCAAGCCCCTATAGGGGAATCACAGCGGAGGCCATTGGGATTTTGGAGTAAGGTTTTGCTTTCATCTGTGCACAACTATTCTCCCTTTGAGAGACAGCTCTTAGCCTGCTATTGGGACTTAGTGGAAACTGAATGTTTGACAATGGGCCACCAAGTTACCATGCAACAGGAGCTGCCCATAATGAGCTGGGTGTTATCTGACCCCCCAAACCATAGGTAGGACATGCACAGCAGCAATTCATTATCAAATGGAAGTGGTATATATGTGATCGGTCCGGAGCAGGCCCGGAGGGCACAAGCAAGCTACTTGAAGAAGTTGCCCAAATGCTTATGGTTCCTACTCCTGTTACAATGCTTCCCGTTCTCAAGCATGCACCTATGGCTTCATGGGGTGTGCCCTACGATTGTGTTGACTGAGGAAGAGAAGACTAGGGCTTGGTTTACAGATGGTTCTGCACACTATGCAGGCACCAAAGTGGACAGCTGCAGCATTACAGCCAATTTCTGGAACAACCCTGAAGGACACTGGGGAAGGAAAGTCTTCACAGTGGGCAGAACTGCGGGCAGTGCACATGGTCGTGCATTTTGCCTGGAAGGAGAAATGGCCAGAAGTGCGATTATATGCTGATTCATGGGCTGTAGCCAATCGTTTGGCTGGATGGTCAGGGACGTGGAAGGAGCATGATTGGAAAATTGGCAAGAAAGACATTTGGGGAAGAAGTATGTGAATAGATCTCTCCAAATGGGCAAAGGATGTGAACATACTTGTG
>NW_008340140.1:42632-62398 GCF_000622305.1 Nannospalax galili | reverse complement strand
GTGATTGACCCAGACTACCAGGGGGAAAATTGGACTGGTTCTCCACAATGGCAGTAATGAAGATTATATCTGAAGGCAGGAGATTCCTTAGGGTGACTTTTGGTGTTACCATGTCCTGTGATTAAGGTCAATGGGAAACTACAACAACCCAATCCAGACAGGACAACAAATGGCCCAGACCCTTCAGGGATGAAAGTATGGGTCACTCCTCCAGGGAAAGAGCCAAGACCTGCAGAGGTGCTTGCTGATGGTGGAGGAAATACAGAATGGGTCATAGAGGAAGGCCACGTGACCAGTTGCAGAAACATGGATTGTAATTGACATGAGTATTTTTGTCCTATTTGGTTAAGAATAGGCTTGTGCATGTATACACATATGTTAAGCAAATACTTGAGTTATTCTTTTTTGAATGTGTAATTGAGATAAGTGTTAAGTGGTTAAGTGTTGTGAACCTATATGATTATATTGGGTTATGAGATACTAAAGACTAAGCATTCCTCAAAGACCTTATCACCTATCTAAGATATATAATGCATTGGTCATTGTATGATGGGATAGTCATATCATGTTAGGTGAAATTATGACCTCAACATTGTTTTCATTTGAAAATTAAGCATGACAGAGAGAGATGCTATTGGGTGTCAAGTTGACAAGGGGTGGACTTGTGATGGCTAATCCTGAGTGTCATCTTGACTGGATCTGGGATTAACTGAAATGAAAGACATCTTCTTGATTGGATCATCTGAAGCTGGAAGACACACCCTAAAGGTGGGTGTTACCTTCTGATGGCAGCCCATATAAAAGGCCAAGGCAGAGGAGAATACCAGGCATCTTGCTGCTTGCCTTCTCTCTTGCTGGTGAGTTCGTCTTGCTGCTGTAGACAGAAGACTAGCGGGTCTTTTGGAATCTGTCAGACCTTCAGTGCCAGATTGGGACTACTGAGACATCCAGCCTCATGGACTGAGCGACTACAGATTCTCAGCCTCTCCAGTGTAGTGCAGCCATTGTTGGACTACTCGGACTCTATCCTGTGAGCTAAGCTGATAAATCTCTATGCATATATATTCATTCTACCGGTTCTGTTTCTTTGGAGAACCCTGACTAATACACTTATCAACTCATAGTGAAATAAAACCAGTAAACAAGAGAAGCTGTAGAAACTACAGAGATACTTGAAGACTGAAAATACTCACTTAAATAAACAATAAGCCACTGAAGAATCAGGGCGGGCTGGGCATGGTGGCATTTGCCTTTAATTCCAGCACTCAGTAGGCAGAGGCAGGTGGATCTCTGTGAGATGGAGACCAGTCTGGTCTGCATAGTGAATTATGGATGGGCTGAGGTTACAGGAGACTCTCTCTTTTAAAAAGAAAAAATAAGAATTAGAGAGGAAGGTTTTTAAATTCCTAGAATGGGGCTGGTAAGATGGCTCAGGAGTTTAGAGCACTGACTGCTCTTCCAGATGACTCAGGCTCAGTTCCAGGCACCCACATGGCAGCTAACAACCATCCATAACTCCAGATCCAGGGGATCCAACACTCTCTTCTGGCCTCCATATGCATTGCATGCATGGTGCACATACATACATGCAGACAAAACACTTATACAAATAAAATAAAAATAATAAATCTTTTTTTAAAAAATGTTCTTTGAAAAGACCAAAAGATCAACAAACTCCTAGCCAAACTAGCCAAAAGAAGAGAGAGATGAGGGCCAGCAAGATGGCTCAGATGATAAAGGCACTTGCCATGAAAACCCAGTGACCTGAGTTTGATCGCCAGAACCCACAGTGGAAGGAGAGAACTTGTACCAGTTACTTTTCTGTTGCTGTGATAAACACCATGACAAGGCAACATACAAAAAGGAGTTTATTGGGATTCGGGTTCCAGAGCAATAAGAGTCCATTATGGTGGGGACGCATGGGCGGGAGGAGGCCAGAGCAGAAAGCTGAGCACTCACATCTCCAAGCAGGCACAGGAAGCAGAGAGCAGAACCAGAAAGTGGACCATGGCTGTGAACTTGCAAATCCCGCCTCCGCTTGACATGCTTCCTCCAGCAAGGCCACGCCTCCTGAACCTCCCAAAACGCCACTAACTGACCAAGTGTTCAAATACGCCTATGGGGAACACCACATTCAAACTGCCACATTCCCAGCCCCCACAGATCATGACCATATAAAATGCAAAATTCATGCAGTCCAACTTTAAAAGTCCCGGTAGTCTTTACCAGACTCAGCACATGCAAATGTCTAGAGCCCAAAGTCTCTTCTGATACTCAAGGCAATCTTTTAACTGAAAGACCCTGCAAAATCAAAAGAGAGATTACATACTTTCAACATACAATGGCACAAAACACACACACACATTCCAAAAGGGAGGAATGGAGGCATATTGAAAAAATACCAGAGGAAAACAAGATGGAAAATCAGCAGGGCAAAGACCAAGTCTGGGGCTTCATGTCTGAAGTCCTGGACTTTAGTTCCAAAGAGATCAGATGGCTCTGCCCCTCAACCTTTGCTGCCTGCAACAGAACTGACTGATTCTAACAATTGAACTCTGACTTCTACATGCATGCTGTGGCATACACATGCTCTCTCTCTCTCTCTCTCTCTCTCTCTCTCTCTCTCGCTCTCGCTCTCGCTCTCTCTCGCTCTCTTGCTCTCTCACTCTTTTGCTCTCTCTCTCTCTCTCACACACACACAGACACACACACCATCATCATCACCACCACCACCATCACCATAAATAAAATAAGTTTTTTAAAGAGAGAAGTCTTGGGGCTGGAGAGATGGCTCGGCGGTTAAGAGCACTGACTGCTCTTGCAGAGGACCTGGGTTCGACTCCCAGCACCCACATGGTGGCCACAAACCTTAACTCCAGATCCAGGGGAATCCGATGCCCTCATCTGACCTCTGCGGCATTGCACGACACGGGTGCACTCACATACATGCAGGCGATACACTCATACACAGAAAATAAAAATAATAATAAAAAAAGAGAGACAAGTCCCAAGTTAATAAAATTAGAGATGAAAAGGGGGTGTTATAATGGATTCTAATAAAATTCAGAGGATCATTAGGGAATACTTTGAAAACTTATAATACAAAGAAATGGAAAATCTAAAAGAAATGTGTACATTCCTAGATGTATGTGAAGTATCATTAGCACCAATATTTCTCAAATATTCCACAAAACCAAGAGGGAAGGAACATTAGCAAATTTATTTTATGAAGCCAGTAATTACCTTGACACCAAAACCACATAAGAACACAGCAAAATAAGAAAACTGTAGAACAATTTCCCTGGTGAGAACAGACACAATAATTCTCAATAAAATACTTTCAAATACAATTCAAAAACAAAACAAAAACATATTTAGAAGATCATGCACCATGACCAAATTGGTTCCATCCCAGTGATGCAAGATTGGCTCAACATTCACAAACCAGTAAGTGTAATTCAGCACATAACTAGACTTAAGGACAGAAATTATATGATCACCTCAATAGGTGAATAAAAGGCCTTTGGCAATAGGGAATAAAATTCCCTTCGTGGTAAAAGTCCAAATGAAACCAGGACTAGAAAGAACATAACATCTCATAGTAAAGCATGTTTATGACCAACCTATAGCCAACACTATACTAAATGGGAAAAAAAATGAAAACATTTTCTCTAAAATAAGGAATAAAATCAGGGTACCCAGTCTCTGTTCCTATTTAATGTAGTCCCCAAAGTCTTAGCTAGAGCAGTGAGAAGGAAATAAAAGGGTTGAAACAGAAAGAAGTTCAAGTATCCCTATTTGTAAATACCATGATCCTATACTTAAAAAGATGCTAAAGATTCTACCAGAGGGTCTGGAGAGATGGCTCAAGAGTTAAAAGCACAGCTGGGCGGGGTGGCACACACCTTTAATCCCAGCACTTGGGAGGCAGAGGCAGGTGGATCTCTGAGAGTTCAAGGCCAACCTGGTCTACATACTGAGTTCTAGCCCAGCTGGGGCGGCAGAAAGACACTGTCTCAAAAAGAAAAGAAAAAAAAACAAAAAAGAAAAAGTTAAAATCACTGGTTGTTCTTCCAGAGGACCTGGATTTAGCCCTTGGCACACACATGGTGGCCAACAACCATCAGTAACCCTAGTTCCAAGGGATTTAACAACTTTTTCTGGCCTCCCAGGTTTGCACAACACAAGTACACTTATATACATGCAGGCAAAACACTCATACACATAAAAATAAAAAAATTTAACCATACCCAATTGTGCATCCTGTGTGATTCAACAACACCTGGCCTGGCAGACATGACCTCTGGTGCAATAGTGGCACGAATATTATGGGAGCAACCAATTGCTTTCTAATTGGATTTAAGACTCACTTCATAAGACAGATCCCATAACTGATGTTGATATCAGGCCTAGAAACATGTGGCTAGATAGGCCACAGGCCAGAGGGGAGAGCCTAATGCTTTTATTCTGCTAAATAGATATAGTATTAAACTGACTCCTAGTGACTAATTGTTATGCAAATAGATTAATGCATCTCTCAGTTCTCACCAGAGAAGCTTCCTCATGCAGCAGATAGTGATTAACATGGAGACCCACAACTGGCCAACATGCAGAGAACAAGAGACTACAGAATGATTATCCCTAAATTGGACACCTTATCAAACTTCTGCTCCAAAGGCTCAGGAATCATTGCAGAGGGGTGGCAGAAAGGTCATAATAGCCAGAGGTGGCCAATGACCACAAGGAAACAGAGTTCTACAGACAGTTTAGAAGTTACTTAGATGAATTCAGCAATGGTTACAGCATGCACAATCCCACATAAGTTCAAATCAGACAAAATCCCAGCACAGATATGGGGAAGTAAGAAACCCCAATACTACCTGAAGAACTATTGGAAACTGATGACTGCTGGGAAGGAGTCAGTCTTATTTAAAGATGTGACTCTTAGTAGGTTAACCCAAGCTCCAGTGCATGGATCCACACCAAAGGATATTTGGGGACATAAATTTGACTCTATAAATATATATATATATATTGTGTGTGTGTGTATGTATGTAATAGAGTACATGAAATTGAGCAAGGGGTAAAAAGGGAGTGCAGATAGGAGAAAGGATCTAAATACAATCAAAATATATTTATGTAATTTGCAAAAATTCAATAAAAATTAAACAAATTTTTTAAAATACTCTACCAAAAACTCTTAGACCTGACAAACCCTTTGAGAAAAATAAGATACAAAATCAACATACAGAAATCAGTAGCCTTGCTATATACTGATAATGACTTTGCTGAGCAAGAAATCAGAGGAAAAAAATCATATTCACAATTGCTTTAAAAAAGAAAAATCCCCGGAGTCAGGTGTGGTGGTGCACACCTTTAGTCCCAGCACTCAGGAGGAAGAGGCAGGTGGATATCTGTGAGTTTTAAGTCAGCCTGACCTACATAGCAAGTTCCAGGCCAGCCAGAATTACATAGTGAGATCTTGTCTCAAAAAAGAAAAGGAAAGAAAGGAGAGGAGAGAGAGAGAGAGGAATGGAACAGAAAGGAAAGGAAAAACATTCAGACACTGAGGAAAGAAATGAAGACACTAAAAGATGGAAAGACTTCCCATGCTCATGGATTGGCAGAATTAATATTGTAAAAAATGGCAATTATGGCCAGGCACGGTGGCGCACGCCTTTAATCCCAGCACTCGGGAGGCAGAGGCAGGTGGATCTCTGTGAGTTCAAGGCCAGCCTGGTCTACATAGTGAGTTCTAGGACAGCTGGGGCTACAGGGAGACCCTGCCTCAAAGAGACAAAAAAAAAGAAAAAATGGCAATTTTACCTAAAGCAATCTACAGATTTGACACAATTCCCATCAAAATTCCAATGAAATTCTTCAGGAAATTAGAAAAGACAATCCTAAAATCTTTTGTTTTCATATGGAAAGCAAAAGACTGCCGCCAACACCAAAGCAAGAGCAATGTCAGAAGTCTTGCAATATCCGATCTCAAATTATACAACAAAACCATAGTAGCAAAAACTGTGTGGTACTGGCACAAAAACAGATGTGCAGATAATGAATAGAGGGCTCAGAAGTAAATCCACACAGCTACCGCCACCCACCCTCACAAAGATGTGCTCTAGTTTTCTTTCTGTTGCTGTAACAAACACCGTGATTGTGCTGTACTCTTCCAACATTACAATTACCTGAACAGAAAAGCTTGACTCTTAAATTCAGTTTTTAAGAGGACACTCATTCCTCCAGATGCCTCTCAGAACTGTCTCTCCTGGAACTATGCTGATGGACCAGTTGCTGGAACTGTGTCCTCAAGTCAGGCCCCACCCATGATTTTATTCAAAATGGCTTCTCCAGCTTCAGTTGGGGAAGTACAAACTTGGATCCACTCTAATCTTAACAGACCATCCTGCCTTTTTATCCCTAGTTCTAGAATATCTTATTCTCCCACAGTCTTCACTGTGTGCAAGGAAGATGGGTGTGCTGTCTTTCAGTGCTTTGATGTGTTAATTCTCAAGCATACCCACAGTCATTCATTATCTTTTTGGGTGGAGTACCACACTGACATTGTCAAGGAAAGGAGATCAGGTCACAAGACACAAGAGCACATGATCTTGCTGGGGTTAATTAAAAGTCATCAGTCCAGGTTATGTCCATTTTATAAGTCATTCCTATGCATGACCTAAACAAGTTGGGGAGGAAATGGCTTATTGGGCTCACACCTCCAGGTCACAGTCCATCACCGAGGGAAGTCAGGGCAGGAACTTAACCAGCAACCACAAAGGAACTCTGATCACTGGCAACTACTGTCAATGAAAGTTCCCAAAAACTGCATTTTAAAACAGAATCTTCTGCAAAGATTTATTAACTGATTAGAACGTCAGCGACTATGGAAAGTTTGGAATTAGTCCAAAGACTAATTACCATTTATCTTGGGCCATCCTTAGCCTCCCTAACTAGCCACTCCTTGCCCACCTGTTTCTGACTTAACATCCTGTGACTAACAGACAAAAACCTTCTGGTTTTTTGTGTTAATAAAGTCCTAGCTCCCACCAACCAAACGGCTGCATGTCATCAGATGGCTTCTGAGGCCTCCAGTTGAGATTTTTCTTTTGTTGTGACCTCCTAGTCAATGTTTGTACCAATGTATTTGAAAAATGTCTTGATTTATGACTTTCCTTTGTTCTGTTACTATAAAAACTTCATGAAACTTCTTCCATTTTGGAACATGGGGTGACCTGAATCTGTGTTCCTGGGCCATGGTCACTCATATTTGGCTCCAGAATAAGCTCTCTCTTATCCATGTTGATGTGAGAGTTGTGTTTTTGCACCAACATTACTTTTTAAAAAAACTTTTAAACTTACATTTATCTATTTAATGTGTGGCGGATTCATGCCACAGCGTAGGTGTGGAGGCCAGAAGATATTTTGCAGCAGTTGGTTCTATCATGTGGGTACTGGGATTGAACTCAAGTTGTCAGGTTTGGCAACAAGTGCCTTTACCTGCAGAGCCATCTCGTCAACCCCCTCAGCTAGCTTTCTTACACGGCCCAGACTCACCTGCCTAGGGATGGTGCCATCCACAGTGGGCTGGGCCCTCCCACACTAATCATCAATCAGGACAATCTCTCGGCCACAGTCACAGGCCAGTCTGATGGAGGTAATCCCTCAACTGAGACTCCCCCTTCCCAGGTGACTCCAGGTTGCGTCACATTTACAATAAAAAGTAACCAGGATAAGATGTCAAAAAAAAAAAAGGAAAAATCCTATTTAACAAATGGTACGAGGAAAACTGGATTTCTACATGAAGATGATGAAACTAGATCCATGTATCTTACCCTGAACAAAGATCCATTCACAATGAATCAAAGACCTTAATATGAGACCTGAAACTTTGAAACTGCTAGAGGAAAATCACTTCAAGATACAGGCATAGGGGCTGGAGAGCTGACTCAGCAGTTAAGAGTACTGATTGCTCTTGCAGAAAGCCCAGGTTCAGTTTCCAGCACCCACATGACAGCTATGAACCATCCATGACTCCAGATCCAAGGGCTCCGACACCCTCTTCTGGCCTTTGTGGGCATTGCACACATGGGTGCACAGACATCCATGCAGGCAAAACACTCATACACATAAAGTAAAAATAAATCAATCAAAAAGCTTTTAAAAAATATTTTATTATTTTTATTTTATGTGTACGAGTATATTTGCCTGCATGTATGTGAGTGCACCCATGTCGTGCAATGCCGTGGAGGTCAGAAGAGGGCTTCAGATTCCCCTGGAACTGTAGTTAAGGACAGTTTGTAGCTGCCACGTTGGTTCTGGGAATCGAACCCAGGTCCTCTGCAAGAGCAGTCAGTGCTCTGAACCACTGAGCCATCTCTCCAGCCCTCAATCGAATCCCAGCACCCACATGGCAGATAACAACTGTCTGTAACTCCAGTTCCAGGGCATCCGACAGCCTCTTCTGTCCTCCACGGGCATTGCACGATATGGGTGCATTTACCTACATGCAGGCATAATACTCATACACATGAAATAAAAATAATAAAATATTTTTATTTAATTTTTTTAAAGATACAGGCAGGGCTGGAGAGGTGGCTCAGCGGTTAAGAACACTGACTATTCTTGCAGAAGACCCAGGTTCAAATCCCAGCACCCACATGGCAGGTAACAACTGTCTGTAACTCCAGTTCCAGGGGATCCAACAGCCTCTTCTGTTCTCTGCGGGCATTGCACGACACAGGTGCATTTACCTATGTGCAGGCAATACATGCATACACATAAAATAAAAATAATAAATAAAGTATTTTTTTAAAAAGATACAGGCATAGACAAGGACTTTCTGGAAAGGACTCATTAGCCCAGAAAAAAAAAAAAATTCCATGAATTGACCAATGAGATTGCATGAAATTAAAAAGCTCTTGTACAGAAAAGGAAACTATCGCCAAAGAAGAGAGTTTACAGGATGAGAAGCAATCTTTACCAACTACACATCAGATCAGAGGTTACTATCTAGAATATATAAAGAACTGAAAAAAACAAACACCCAGAGGCAGGAGAGATGGCTCAGCAGTCAGTAGTGTGCATTGCTCGTCTAGAGGACCTCAGCTTGGTTCTAGCACCCATGTCAGGCCTCTCACAACCACCAGTAACTCCAGCTTCAGAGGATGCAATACTCTCTTCTGGCTTCCAAGGACACTCACATATGGCACATGTGTGTTTGCACTTGTATATGCACACACATGTGCAGGCAGAAATAAAAATAAATCTTAAAAATTTAAACACAAAACCCCCGACATCCAATCAACAATGGAATAATGAACCGAAATGAATGGACAGTTCTCAAAAGAAAAACTCATGCAGCTTCAAGGCACATGGACCTTGTTGGGGGGCACAGACCTCATCCCATGACAGCCTTCCCCTCTTCCTTTAGAGATAGAGACTGCTGTTCCAGAATCGCAGGCACTTTCTCCAGATAATCAGCTCAAAATAGGTCAAAGAAATGTATGTTAGTGACACATTCTGGCTGACCTCCTACTGTGTTTTTGTTTTTTTGAGGGGGAGGATGTTTTAAGTCTTAGTAAGTGTGGTTTGAATTTTATTTTATTTATTTTTGCGGTGAACAAGTTAAATATTTATTAGCTTTAAAAGTTGAGTCTTTAAAACTTCCACAATTGCCTATAGAAGAGGCTTTAGTTGGCTCTGCAGATATTGACGTTACTTCCTGTCATACCAGATCTCACTCAGGCATGATTCAGAATTCCCTCCATCATTATCAGTAACTACTTCAGACATCGCCATTAGAACCATTCCAGACATCGTACTAAAAACAGTCTTCACTCACTGGCCCAGTTCTTCCTGAGCCTTCCTGAGTACTGAGAAATGATCCAGTTCTTTCTGAAAGGCAGCCTTGAAATTCTCGGAATGCCTGTCAGCCCCTCGTCCACCTTTCTTACTGATGGTCTAAAAAGTCCTTCTGTCCCCTAGACGCCTCAGATGCTATGTCCTGGGGTGCCCACCCAGAAGCATGCACTTGATTTCCAGCCCACACCTTCCAGTCTCTGCTCAGAATGGATGTGTGAGAAACCCGTAATGGTCCCAGTGTGTACTGGCCTTGGGGAGGGGAAGCCCTACCAGTACCATGCCAGCACCCTAGGTACACTCTCTCCCAGTCCTCACAGCCACCTCCCGAAGCAGGCACTGTCTTTGTACCTCATCCACAGATGAGGAAGCTGAGGCTCAGAGGTGTGGAGTGACTTTCCTGGTCACATGGTAAGTGTGGGTCAAAGCAGGAAGCATCCTACGCAATCTGATCCCCAAACTCCAACTCTTAACCTGAAGCTGTAAAAAGCTTCAACACATTGGGGCAATCTTCTCCCTGGTTTGTAGAAACAGAGAGTCCAACAAGGGACAGAACTGGGGAGGAAGAACCAGAACTCCCTCCACAACTACAGTCCTAAATTCCTACCACACGCCAGGCACTGCCTGAACACACAAAAGACACTGTCCAGCAACAGCCTCAGACAGCACCAGGAAGTGACTGCTACTTTGCAGACATGACCTACAGAGCACAGAGCAGAAGGCCCTTATCCGGTGCCAAACTCTGGAAGTGGTCAAGTCAGACTCAATCCAGCTGTATCTGCCCCCAGATCTCATGTTCTTAACCATGATTATTCCTAAAACAATGGAGAAAAACAGAGAAGACGATTCAAAAATCAGTCCAATTTCAGGACTGAAGAGATCCTGAGGACCAGAGTTCAGATCCCCAGAGCCCACTTGGATGCCGAGTGGGCATGATAGCCCACCTGTACTTCCAGCCTCATAAGGCAGAGGTGTGATCCCTTGGACAAGCCATATTGATGAGCTCTGGCTCTGATTGGGAGACCCTGCCTCGCTGAATATGATAGAAAATCAGAGTGATGGTGTAACGGCCCCAAACGGAGTCCTTAAACTGTAACAGCCAAAGTAACTTCATTTTCTTCATTTTGTATAAAGCAGCCACTTTAAACTTCAAAAGCTAGAAAAACAACCAGCTTCGAGGTCACGTCTGAACTTAGCTGCTTCCCCTTAGAAGAGTGCTTCCTTTGGAGGAGCCGACCTTGGTCACCTCCCAGACACTGCACCTGGGCTTCTGCCTGGCCAAGAAGCCCAAATAACAGTAGTAATCAGAAAGTGCCTTACTGTCAAGGGCTCTATTCCTCTGTTAAAGACTAACAAAAGCTTGTTCTGGCTTCTGCAGTTTGCTTATCTACTAACTTGGCCTGTCCTGACCCCACTCAGGACCACCTGCATTACTCATGGGTGATGAAATTCTTATGGTATTTATGGTTTTTGGCTTTTTAAGTTAGTTTTACCCTCCCCTTACTGCCGTGGGTCCTGAATCTGACTAAGGGACCACAGCCGGCTATAGCCCCAATAAATTTGACCAATTAAAATTTGAATTGGGCCGGGTGGTCTTTTCCCAGTGGTTTCAAATTCTGTAACAATGGAGGATGATTCCAGAGATTCCTGACATCAACCATGGTCACACACACACACACACACACACACACACACACACAAATGGAAAAAGGAAAAAGTCAGTTCAAATTCAAACAGAAAATCCTCTATTGTGGGGCTGCCACACCCCAAAGCAGGCGGGTAGCTGCCACTGGTGACATCTGGCCCATCAGCTTACAAGGTGGGGAAGACCTATGTCCAGGGTGTTAGAGTTTGAATGCGAACTGTCCCCTGCAGACTCATGCATTTGAACACTTGTTCCCTGACTGGCGGTGTGTTTGGGGAAGTTGTGGAACCTTTGGGAAATGAGGTGTGTTTGGAGGAAGGAAGTCACTGAGGCAGGGAAGCAGGTAAGCCTTGAGAGAGAAAGACAGCCCAGACCTGCTTCCTGACCCATCTCTGCTTCCTGATTCACCCAGGTGTAGCAAGCTCCCGATAACAGCCAGGACCTGTTCCTGCTGTCATGTTCCCTGCCATGATGGACTGTGTTCCCTTAAACCAGGATCCAAAACAAATCTCTCCCCCAGAAGGTGCTTTAGCCAGGCATTTAACTGGAACAATGAGGAAAGAAACAATACCCAGGGGATGCAAACACCCAAGGGTTTTTTTTTGTGTTGAAGTCTCAAGAACTAGGGCCCTGGCCTGCATTTTTTCTTTCCCTGCCTCCTTTGTATCTGGCACAGCTCAAGCATGGAGGCTGCTCAAGGAATGGCTGACGAATGTATCAGTTACTTTTCTGTCACTGTGATAAAACATCATGACCAACAGCAACCTGCAAAAGAGCTTATTTGGGCGGATGGTTCCAGAGGGAGAGTCTAAAATGGCGGGGGAGGCCTGGCGGCAGGTAGCCAAAGCAGGAAGCTGAGCGATCACATCTCCACACACAGGAAGCAGACAGCAAACTGAAATGGGACAGGCTATTGTTAGGGTCCGTGACTCGATGGGTCCCCTCCAGATAACAAATACACGGGATTGGAGATGTAAAAATCAAGCAGAGTCTTTACTTTCCAGCTAGGTGGGGTCGACCGGCTTCCCAAGACATGCAAGTCTGGTCAGAACGATCGACCCCCATTCAGTTTCAGATACAGATTATATAGGCCCACATAGTCATTACACAAAAAGCATTCCTCAGCATACACTTTGTTCAAACATCTTCTAAAAGCTATAGTTTTGGTTAAACATCTTTTCCAGGAAGGGTAGATCTGGTGTAAGCCTGGCGCAACCTCCCTCTTTTGTTCCTTATCAGTTATCTGGTGTGTGCAAACAGGCCTACAGGACACATTGTAAATCAACTGAGTCTGGGGTCCAGGGTCCAGGAAGGAGGTTTACAGCACTTCAATTCTTAGCATTTCAACTAGGTTAATCATCCATGTGTGGTAGATACAATCAGGCAGAACAGGCAAGCTTAGCAAGTAAATCTAAATCAACATTTTAAACAGAGTTTTCTATCAAAATGCAGAGTTCTTACAGCATTCATCAAGGTATTTCATTTTTTTTCCAACAGCTATAAATTCTCAAAGCCCACCCCAGTGACATCTCCTCCAGCAAGCTTCCTTAAAAAGTTCTGTAACCTCCTCAAGTGGTACCACCAACGGGGGGCATGAGTCTATGGGGGACATTTCTCATGCAAACCACCACATTGAATGAATGAGTACATGGTCCCCTGCAGCATTACTAAGCCACATCACAGTTATACCTAAATAAAGAAACACCCTGACTTTTAGCCTTTTTAAAAAAATATTTTATCTATTATTTTTACTTTATGTGTATGAGTATTGTATTGCCTGCATGTATATAAGTGCACCCATGTCCTGCAATGCCTGTGGAGGCCAGAAGAAAGTATCTATTCCCTGGAACTGGAGTTACAGATTGTTGTTAGCTCCCATGTGGTTGCTGGGTTTTGAATCCGGGTCCTCTGCAAGAGCAGCCAGTGATCTTAACCACTGAGCCATCTCTCCAGCCCTGTGACTCAGCACATAAGGCCAGGAATGAACCTGAACTCTGAGGGCCTGCTCCTTCTGATGCCTCGTGGGACTGTGCTCCTGAGCCAGGCTTCACTCGTACTTCTGTTCAAACAGTATCTCCAGCATCAACGCAGGAAGTCAAAGATCCACCCCCATTTCATCAGAGGATCATGCAGTTTCATCCCTAGGCCTAAAACAGCACACACAGCATCAAGCACACTTCTCAATTATTCTTGCTGTTTTCAATGAGAAAACCAAGTTGCTTTCAGCACTTTGTTATGTAAAACAAGCACACCCATATTTGTTTACCATCTTGAGTAGAGGGCAAAGTGAGGTCCTCAGGGATTAAGGCCATATACCCAGGTCACAAGAAGAGCACTTCGATCAGTGAGCATGTTTTCATTGTAAAGATAGCTTGGGGCCAATGACTGCACTCGCTGCTCTTCCAGAGGACCCAGGTTCAAGTCCCAACACCCACATGGCAGCTAATAGCTATCTGTAACTCCAGCTCCAGGGAATCTAAAGCCCTCTTCTGACCTCTGTGGGCACTGCACAACATGCGTGCACTTTCAAACATGCAGGCAATACACTCATACACATAAAATAAAAATAATAAAATACTTTTAAATAGCTTTTTGGTGCAAGGTTAAGTAAAAGTCATCAATCTAGATTTTGTCCATATTGTGAAAGTCATTCCTACAGTCCCCTTTGCAAGAGACCCAAAGCTTGCCTTCTCCATTTCCATGCAGACATGGTCCACAGACGTGTGATATGCAGCCCTGCTTCCTCCTACCTCCTTCACAGGCCTTGTGAAGCCGTTCAAGGTTCTGCTCTCATGCCATTTGTGTTAGTTACGTTTCTGTTGCTGTGATAAAACACCATGACCAAGGCAACTAGTAGAAGGAAGAGTTTATTTGGCTTATGGTTCAGAGGGTTAGAGTCCATAATGACAGGGGAGGCATGGTGGCAGAGATGGCCAGAGCAGAAACCCGAGCAACTACATCTTTAAACAGGCACGGAAGCAGAGAGAGACAGGAACTCTGGCAAGGCTTAAGAACTCTCAAAGCCAGCCCCCAGTGATGTGCTTCCTCCAGCATGGCCACACCTAAAAACTCCCCAAACAGCATCACCCACTGAGGACAAAATGCCCCAAAACCTGGAACCTGTGGGAGACATTCTCATTCAAACCACCACACTAGTCATGCACAGGATGGGGTTGCCCTTCATCCTCTCACAGAGGTGTGTGTCCTTACCCCCATACTACAGAGGTGTGTGTCCTTACTCCCATACTACTGAGGTGTGTGTCCTTACTCCCATACTACAGAAATAGAGTTGGGTTCAAGGTATTTTTTTTAAGAACAATTTTATTTTTTAAATTATGTGCATATGTGTATGCATATGTGGGTATGTACACATGGGCATAGATGCCCAGGGAGGCCAGAGGAAGGTGTGGCATGCCCTGGAGCTGGAGCCCAAAGTGGGTGCTGGGTCCTCTGCAAGAACAGCCAGCACTTGTAACCATGTGATGGATGTCAGGATCAGGTATCAAATAACCATGAACCAGTGACAGTAGTTCAAAGAGCAGCGTGCTAGCGGGGTCTTGTGATGCGGGGCATTGTGACCAGCAGGCACTAGTAAAAGGCCAGCGGATTGGACAACAATAGCAAGCGAGATCACCCGTGTATCCATTGCCAAGGCTGGACCAGTCATGGCACAGGGTACCACAGAATGCCCTGCAGCTTTTAAGATAATGCTCCACCATTACAGTCTCAACAGCAAAAACATTCATGAGCCTCTAATGTCGTGTCAGAACACATAGTACAGCCTGACCCTATTTCCATCCATTGCAGGGACATGGAGTACTTTGGCAAGATGTGCCAGCCCCCCGATCAGAAGGCATGTAGAGACCCCATGGCTTAACAGCTTCGCTGGGAAGGAGAGTGGAACATTCTCCAAATGACAGAGACTTCTAGACAACCAAAAAAGTAGTGAACAGCAGCCATGTTGTCACGACTCAAGTCTGCCTGCCCTGTGTCAGTCCCAAATGCATTTAAAGATTTTTGTCTCACGTATGCTTCTACTATCCAAAACTGCAGGCTAAAAACACCTTTTCTCTGGGCTGGAGAGATGGCTCAGCGGTTAAGAACACTGGCTGCTCTTGCAGAGGACCCAGGTTCAATTCCCAGCACCCACATGGGGGCTAACAACCATACATAACTCCAGTTCCAGGGAATCCAACACCCTCTTCTGGCCTCCTCGGGTACTGGACAACAGGGGTGCACTTATATACATATAGACATAACATTCATCCATAAAAATATAAATAAATGAATACATTAAAAAGTAAACCTTTTCTCTTTACAAGCCGCTTACTTCAAGTATTTTAATGTAGTAAGAGGAAGCTGACTAATGTATCTTTCTTCTCAGTCAAGCTTTGCAATCATAGTGTCCTAGTGTTGTAGGTAGTCGTCACAAAGAGGTGAATGCAAGGAGCCAGGGGTCACTGGTGGTATATTACAGGGAGGTGTGAGCTCCAGCAGTGGGGGATCACTGCTCCTCAGAGGCTACAGGTTCTGTGCTTCCTAGTAGCCTCCAGTGAGATGTGGATCAGTAGTTCCTTCTGACAACCAGTGAGAGCCAGCTCAGGGCCCAAGCCAAGCCAGGCTCCTCTCCCTCCTGCAGAATCTCTAACTTGGGAAAATCATCTTCCATAACGAAGTCTTTATGTTGCTCACTAAGAAGGAAGTTCATCATCACGGAGCCCTCTGCTCCTTTACATCTGCCACACAGAGCCCATTTTCCTGAATACCATGGTCTTCTCTCTGTGCCATGCAAGTGTGACTCTCATTTGTAAAGAGCTATCACCTCATTATCTGACGTTGGGGAGGTTTAAAACGTGGCATTCTGAGAGTCATATTTCAGCTTAATTTCCAATAAAAATGAGCTTAAACATGAGGCTTGAATGGGGTTTATTCCCCTCTGCTTCTTTGCCTCCTCCTCAGAAGGCTTCCTGAGAGCCCGGTGTCCGTCTACACCCCTCCTGGTTCACTAACTCTTTATTTTCTTTTATTTGTTTGGGGGAGTGGGGCACACAAGATGGCATATGTGTGGAGGTCAGAGGACAACTTGCAGGGGTCCGTTCTCTCCTTCCACCACATGAGTCCCAGAGATCAAACTCAGGTCATCAGGCTTGGCAGCAAGCACCTTTACCCACTGAGCCACTCTACAGCCCAGGTCTTTCTTTTTCCTCACCTCATCGCCCTTGCTGTGTCTATGTTGGACCAGATGTCGAACAGTAGCCGGAATCTTAATGTGTCTTACCTCATCTTCTCCAGGATGGCACATAACAGCCAGGAGCCACACGAATAAGGACACACGACCAGATATGGACAAAACGAGACCGTCAAAAACCTCAGGAAAGCAGGGCACGGCAATGATTAATGAGCACATCAGCTACAGAGTTCCACCACAGGCTAGAGAGAGAGAGTGCCACGTGCGCGTCACCAGTGTGCAGTGAAACCAACACCGTGGTGTTGAATGTTCATCCTTCTGTTTATTTTCTTAAAACAAATTAAATTATAACCTGGTCCCCCATCCCTTAGTCCACAATGGCCTAGAGTCCCATCATTACTGAAGGGAGCCTTCCATTAGCCTCAAACCGTAAAGCAATTCTTGCTTTGCAAACAAGCCTGTTCAGGACCTCCATAAACCCTGACCATAAAGTTCTGCAAACAAGACCTTCTGAGACCCTTATGGGAAGGGAGAAGTGCGGGCTCCAAATCTTTTACCTAACTCCCACAAGCCCTCCTGAGAACCTCCTCAGGGAAGAATGCAGGCCCTAAATCCTCTACCCAACTCCCATGACTCAATTTACATATACAAAGGTACTTAAAGTCCCCTGCTGTCCTGTCATCCCTCCCCCTGCCCCCCATCAAGGCTGCTGCAGACTCCTGCTGGTCAGTAATCAACTCTCATTGACTAATAAAGGCCAGTTTGGATTGTATCTGCTTGGTTGCCTTTTGATTGCCTTTCTTTCCTTCAGAGACTCTTCCTAACATTTTGGTGCCAAAACCTGGGAGAGAGTTCTCACCTTAAAACTTCTAATTCTGGGGACTGGAGAGATGGCTCAGCTGTTAAGATCACCAGCTGCTCTTGCAAGAGGACCTGGGTTTGGTTCCCAGCACCCACATGACAGCTAACAACCATCAGTAACTCTAGTTCCAGGGGAACTAGAGGGCTTTTGAGGGCATTGTGTGACATGGGTGCCGTTACCTACATGCAGGTAATGTTAGATTTAGGAAGGCAGAAAAAGGAAAGAGTTTAAAGTTAAGAAATAAGAACCAGAACCAGACCTGTAACAGGCAAGGAATATGTCCTTTTTACTTCAGGAGAACATAGCAAAGGGCCGGTGTCTTGTCCACGGAAACAGACATCAGCATCAATAAGCAGAACAGTCTAGATTTACACAGGGACTCTGCTGAACACAGCTGCAGGAATTTGCTTGGTGTCAGGTGTCAGGTATCAGGGATCAGTGTCCTTGGGGTACTTGCGCTTGACTGCAAACAGTCTCTGTAGTGATCAGTTGATAATGCCAGCAGCCAGAGCAGGTGATAGCACAGCAGGAGTTAACAAGCCTCTGTCAGCCAGGGAAGTGACCAGTTGATAAGGCCTGATCAAAGGCCAAGACTCCAATTTGGGCCATTTGGCTACCTTGAGGAATTTATGCCCTATGGCTTCCTTTAAGGAAGCTTATGGCTCTCCTGAAAGTTATACTGATAGAATTATCAGGTAATATACTCATACACCTAAAAATAAAAACAATAAATAAAATATTTTTTCTTCTATAAAATAGGTAAAATAATATTTATTTTATAAGCTACTTCTGAGGACCGAATGACTTTGATAAACACTTATTCTCTTTTTTTTTTTTTTTTTTTTTTTTTTTTTTTTTTGTCTTTTTGAGACAGGGTCTCCCTGTAGCCCCAGCTGGCCTGGAACTCACTATGTAGACCAGGCTGGCCTTGAACTCACAGAGATCCACCTGCCTCTGCCTCCCAAGTGCTGGGATTAAAGGCATGTGCCACCACGCCCAGCCAGTTTAGGCTTTTTAAGACAGAGTCTCACAAACCAGTGGAGGTGGCTCATGCCTGTGTTCAGAGTCCTCAAGAGGCAGAGACAGGAGGAGGATCTCTATGAGTTCAAGTCCAGCCTGGACTACATACTGAGTTCTAGGCCAGCCAGAGCTACATAGAGAGATAGTTCAGAGGTTAAGAGCACTGAATGCTCTTGCAGAGGACCCCAGTTTGAGTCTCAGCACCCACAGAGTGAATAACAACCATCCATAATTCCAGTTCCAGGGGATCCGATGCCTTTTTCTGACCTCCATGGGCATTGCACAACACAGGTGTACTTACATACTTCAGACAATACACTCATACACATAAAATAAAAATAAAGTATTTGTATCATATCTGAGAAATAGCCAGACATGGTGACATACAGATTGTAAATAAAATAATAAATTTAAAAACATGAAAACATTATATGAAGCTGGGTGTGCTGACTCACACATATAATCCCAGTACTTAAGAGGCTACCTCAGTGCGAAGCTCGGTGTGCTGACTCACACATATAATCCCAGTACTTAAGAGGCTACCTTAAGAGAGATGGCTCAGCAGTTAAGAGCGCTGGCTGCTCTTGCAGAAGACCTGGGTTCGATTCCCAGCACCCACATGGCAGCTAACAACTGGCCATAACTCCAGTTCCAGGGGATCCTACATCCTCTTCTGACCTCATCCAGCATTGCACAACACATGTACACTTATACTCATGCAGGCAATACACTCATACACACAAAATAAAAATAAAAAATAAAGTATTTAAAAAGAGGCTGCCTCAAAACAACAATCATGCACACACACACACATGTGCACATGCATACACACAAAAACAAACAAACAAAACCAGGCAGACTAGACTAAACTAGGCTTAGCTGGCAAAAGTGCTTGCTGCCAAGAAATTCCAAAGGACTCTCAGATGAGCATCTGAAAATTGCCCTGTTCTTTTTTCTAGTTCCCTGTCTAGAACTTGTAATGCTAATTACTCTTGCCTTTACTTCTCCTTCACATATCCTAGTCATGACTCAAGAACTTTCTTTTCCCTTAGAGATAAGAGTTATGCAATTTGGGAGTCTTTCAGATAGACCCACTGAAGGGGTACTCCGATTGCCTTACCTGCATCCCTGTTCAGCATGGAAGAAGCCAGAGTGGTCTGCGTCCCAATTCCCTATTGGCAATTTGG
>NW_008340140.1:40551-42397 GCF_000622305.1 Nannospalax galili | reverse complement strand
GTTCAAGGCCAGCCTGGTCTACATAGTGAGTTCCAGGCCAGCTGGGGCTACAGGGAGACCCTGTCTAAAAAAGACAATAAATACATAAATACATAAATAAATCAAAGAAGAAAACAAACAAACAAAAAAACCTCAAAAACAAAAGTGCTTGCTGCATAAGCCTTGAGGACCTGAGTTCAATTCCTGGAATCCATGAAAAGGTGGAAGAGAACCAACTTCACAAAGTTGTCCTCTGACCTCTGTGTGTGCAGGCCAGCTGGGGCTACAGGGAGACCCTGTCTAAAAAAAGACAATAAATATATAAATACATAAATAAATCAAAGAAGAAAACAAACAAAGAAAAAAACCTCAAAAACAAAAGTGCTTGCTGCATAAGCCTTGAGGATCTGAGTTCAATTCCTGGAATCCATGAAAAGGTGGAAGAGAACCAACTTCACAAAGTTGTCCTCTGACCTCTGTGTGTGTACCCACACGTACACCATACCCATGCACACAGTAAAGACAGATAAAAATAAAGACAGAAAACCTGCATGAAAAAAAGCCATCGTTTTTCAGGTTCCCATGTATCTTAACCCTCCTGTTCTCTGCCAATGCAGCAAGAGCCCCTGAGGGAACAGCTCACCCTCCCCAACACCCCTCACCCACCTCCATCCTTCCACCCTCCACACTCCCTCCCCACCCTGGCCCTGGTCCAGCTCCAAGGTCCTGGCAGTTGAGGGAGGGAGGCTGCAGCAGCTCCCTGCTCTGGGCTGGCTGGAGCTGCTCAGGGACCCTGTTCTGTGGTTTCAGTTACACTAACGCAGTTTCCAAGGCCAGTGAGCCTGGGGAAGGCAGGCTTCTACCCTGGAGTGTGGTTCCTAAAGGGAGTGGCTCTCTGGTCATTCTGAAACCAGATGAGAGAAGCCCTTTCAGCCAAGAATAGACCAGGGGAAGGGGTGTCTCCTTGGTTTTTCCTGGCCCTGGAAGTGTGTGATTTAGTGTGAGGGCCCTCCATTTCTTCATTTAGAGAGGCTGGATATGTTTTGAGGGCTGTACCAGCGCCTTGGGAACAAGAGATATATAAAGCAGGCTTTGTCTTCAGGGAGTCCCCACAGAGCAGTGGGGGAAGCAGACACATAAACAAGCCCTCTTGTGCAGGGAGATAAGACTTCAAGGGGATACCAGGCAGGTGGGTGTGCCAAGGAGCCTTGAAGATGACAATGGACTGCATACTGGGAGAAGTTTCCAGGGAGGCAAGGAGAGGGGCGAGGGGACAGTCTGTACCGGGCCTGGAGGTATGGCAGGGGATGGTGAACTTGAAAAACAACAGGGGAATGGGAGAGGTGCAGGCCTTACCAGGGCCTTGATTCACAATAGCTCCCTGTCCTGGGTTAGGGCTCAGCATTCCTTATAAGATAGAAGTAGAGAACACCGGGGCAGTCTCCGTACCCTCCACTGATAGTCCCTATGTACCCACCTTTCTGCTGTAAGCTAAATACTTAAGAACCAACATCTTTACACCCGGAGGAGCTGAGTCTACAGAATTAAATTCCAGACTTCTCCAAAAAAGGAGACTGGATGACAGCTAATTGCTTCCTATGAGTCTGAGATCAGAGAAAACTACAATCTAAACAAGAGGGAGAATTCACCCAGCTAGTGTGGGTCATAGCTGAGCTGTGTAGCCCCCCCCCCAACATGTAGCCCTCCCCTTGCTTGACTGATTCCAGAAAACAGGGATTAAACCAGGAGACCCTTGGCATCTGTCTGCTCAAGAGCACTTTCTTTTTTAAAAAAATATTTTATTGCCAGATGTGGTGGCACACACCTTTAATCCCAGCATGTGGAGGCAGAGGCAGGTGGATCTCTT
>NW_008340140.1:36262-40436 GCF_000622305.1 Nannospalax galili | reverse complement strand
CAGAGGAGGCTGTTGGATCCCATGGAACTGGAGTTACAGACAGTTGTTAGCTGCCATGTGGGTGCTGGGATTCAAACTGGGGTCTTCTGCAAGAACAGTCAGTGTGCTTAACTGCTGAGCCATCTCTCTAGGCCCCTCAAGAGCACTTTCACTCCCCTCTTAAGAGCTTTTATTGGAAGCTCAGTGTTTGAAGTTCCCACAGTTTACATATGATAAGTGCTCAAGTGTGCAAAACACATAGGAACTTTCCCATGATATGATGAGAAAGGGATCATAGCACATCCAAGGCCATGGAGACTGGCCCAGTAACAGACCTCCTTTGATATATGTAGAAACATTAAAGGGGGAGGGTTCTACCCACCTGACCTGGCATTCCAAGGGCAGACTGGTCTACTTTCCCAGCATTCTGGGAGCAGACTGCCCCTTCTGAAGTTTGTTAACTTTTACTGAGCCAAGTGCTATTGTCCTTAAAGGACAGGGACGTTTCTACAGAGTGGTTCCTAGGACTCAATCTAGCTAGGAAAAAGGTTTTATTTATTTATTTACTATTTATTTGGTCTTTTGAGACAGGGTCTCCCTGTAGCCCTAGTTGTCCTGGAACTCACTATGTAAACCAGGCTGGCCTTGAACTCACAGAGCTCCGCCTACCTCTGCCTCCTGAGTGCCTCCTGAAGTGCCCAGTGGGAAAAACTTTTTATATATTTTGTAAGATTTAAACAAAATTCTTTTTAATCTTGTGTGTATGACTGTTTCACTTGCATGTATGTATTATATGTGTCTACCAAGTATATACAGTGCCTGCAGTGCCAGAAGAGGGTGCTGGAACCTCCCCGAATTGGAGTTACATATGGTTTGGTTGTAAGTTACTATGTGAGTGCTGAACCTGGTCCTCTGCAAGGGCAACCAGTGGTCTTAGCTGCTGCTGAGCCATCTTTTCAGCAGAACTTTTTTTTTTTGAGACAGGGTCTTCAGTAGCCTCCACCGACCTGAAGCTCACTATGTAGACAAGGCTGCTCTGAGTCTCACAGAGATCTGCCAGCCTCTGCCTCCTGAGTACTGAAATTAAAGGTGTGGGCCACCACACCTGACAAAAACCTTTTTGGAACTGATTTATTAAGATATAACAGAAACACTCTGAGATTCACTTGTTTCAAATACACAATTCAAAGCCAGGAGTGAAAGTGTATGCCTTTAATCTCAGCAGTCGGGAGGCAGAGGCAGGGGGATCTCTGTGAGTTCAAGCCCAGCCTGGTATACTTAGCAAGTTCCAGGACAGCTGGGGCTACAGGGAGACCCTGTCTCAAAAAGACCAAACAAACAAAAAACAAAAAAACCTCAGAAGGGAGGGAGGAATGAGGAAGAAAGGAAGGAAGGGAGGAAGGGGGGAGGGAGAGAGGGAAGGAAGGAAGGAAGGAAGGAAGGAAGGAAGGAAGGAAGGAAGGAAGGAAGGAAGGAAGGAAGGAAGGAAGGAAGGAAGGAAGGAAGGAAGGAAGGAAGGAAGGAAGGAAGGAAGGAAGGAAGGAAGGAAGGAAGGAAGGAAGGAAGGAAGGAAGGAAGGAAGGAAGGAAGGAAGGAAGGAAGGAAGGAAGGAAGGAAGGAAGGAAGGAAGGAAGGAAGGAAGGAAGGAAGGAAGGAAGGAAGGAAGGAAGGAAGGAAGGAAGGAAGGAAGGAAGGAAGGAAGGAAGGAAGGAAGGAAAGCTGCCATTATGAAGACTGGTTGGGAACCAGTGGTCTAACCTCAGACCTGAAGTTCTGTCCTAGAATGCTGTGAGAGCCTCCTCCACACCAGGAAACAGGAGTTTGGATCTGGAGATAAGCTACCCACCCCCAACAAAGGCACACAAGCCCAGGGCAGCCTAGCATGTGGGAAGGGGTGATGAAGAAGTATTGGCAGTGAGTTGGGTCAGAAGTCCAGAATTCTGCATAGCCAGCTGAGATCCCAAGAGGGCACTTCCCATGACTTTGGGGATCCCTCAGGCCTCTAAAGAGATTAGGGAAATATGACATTCCTGGCTATACACCAGCTCCAGATGATCCTGGAGGAATGCTAGGAGGTGGATGGTGCCAGCAGGAAGTAGAAGGAGCTTAGAGGCTCACAGGGAATTAGGCCAGGTCTGCAAGCCCACTATAAATTCTCCTTCTTTTGTATTGCTCAGATGGTAACATCCATCCATTATTGAATTATTGAATTCAGCAAACTGTTTGCTTGGTTTTTTGCTTTTTGTTTTTTGTGGGGTTTTTTTTTTTTTATATTATCAAGTCCTGGCTGGTCTGGAACTCCAGACTAGCCTCAAACTCACAGAAATCTGCCTATTTTGGCAACCACACCCTAAATTCAACAAATGTTTACAGAGTTCGCAGGAATATGTGTCAAACTCCAGCTCTGCCCCAGAGGTGAACCTCAGAGCCTGGAAGACGCAAGCAGTAAAGATGTAAGAAAACAACTGGGTGTGGTGGCACACACCAGCACCAAGTACTTGGGAGGGTAGAGATAGGAGACATGAAAGTTTAAGGTCATCCTCCACAACATTGTGAGTCCAGATAAGGGTGGGGGGCCTCTCTCAATGGGGTGACCTAGGAATACAGCTCTATGTGGTAGGGAAGAATGAAGGCAAAGCCTGAGACTGATCAAGCTTGGTGTGAAGTCCAAATAGCAGTGAACAGATAGTCACAGGAGAAGGTAGGCAGGAGCTAGGTCACTCAGAGTGTTGTGGGAGGTTATAGCCAAGGCCTTGGTTTAGCCATGTGGGCATGATGGGGAATCAGTGGAGGGTTTGGAGAGAACAGGAAAAAATAGTGCTATGACTTCTCGCCCCCCCCACCACGCATTTTTTTGAGTCAGAGTCTCATATAGTCCAGGCTGGCTTTGAGCCTTCTATCATCCTATCTTAGCCTCCCAATACTGGGATTATAGGCAGATACGCAGATACGCGGTTCCACCATGCCTGGCATCCTTATTTGCCTGCCTGCCTCTTTCTTTCTCTTCCACATTATTCATTTGTGTTTGATTTAAAATTTTTTTGACTTTATGTGTGTATGTGTTTTGCCTGCCTGTAAGGACAGACGTGTGCAGTGCCTATTGGGAGGTCAGAAGAGGGTGTCAGGTCCCCTGAAACTGAGGTTATGGACAGTTGTTAGCCACTATGTGGGTGGGTGCTGGGAATCAAACCCAGGTCCTCTACAAGAGCAGCCAATGCTCTTAACCACGGAGCTCCCCAGCTCTTATGTTTGACTTCATTTATTTATGCTGCCTGTAAGGACAGACGTGTGCAGTGCCTATTGGGAGGTCAGAAGAGGGTGTCAGGTCCCCTGAAACTGAGGTTATGGACAGTTGTTAGCCACTATGTGGGTGGGTGCTGGGAATCAAACCCAGGTCCTCTACAAGAGCAGCCAATGCTCTTAACCACGGAGCTCCCCAGCTCTTATGTTTGACTTCATTTATTTATGTATTTATTTATTTATTTATTTTTAGACTTTTTGAGACAGGGTCTCCCTTTAGCCCCAGCTGGTCTGGAACTCGCTATGTAGACCAGGCTGCCCTGTATCCCACAAAGATCTGCCTGCCTCTGTCTCCCATGTGGTGGGATTAAAGGCGTGCTCTACCACACCAGCTGTACTTTTTATTTATAAGCAAGAACGCAGGGGCTCGGAGAGAGCTGGGATGGGCGCTTAACTTGAGCTTGCCTGCCTTCTCACCTGTATTACTGCTTTCATTGCTGTAATGAAATGCCAGAGACAACAACATAAAGAAAGAAGGATTTATATTAGCTCATGGTCTCCAGAGTTCTTAGCCCATGGTCATGTGGCTCCGCTGCATCTGGGTCTGTGGTGAAGCAGAGCATCATGGCCGGGAGCAGGTGGTGGAGCAGAGCTGCTTACATCAAAGTAGCCAGGAAGCTGAGAGCCTCAGAGGCTTAGCCTGTGTTGCAGGTGTCTTCCCTCTGCTCCTATTCCAGTGGCTCTCAGACTATGAGAAGGTACCAGCCACATTCAGGGCAGATGGTCTGCCTTAGTCCTCTCAATATCCCCATAGACAAACCCACAGTACTCAATCCAATCAAGTTGGCAGAGTTAACTATCTCAAAACCTGAGAGAACCTGAGAGAGACAAGAACTTCCCAAGAGAGAAGGACTCCCCCCACCCCCAGGGAGCTCCCACCCCCTTGCATGCTATC
>NW_008340140.1:25472-35995 GCF_000622305.1 Nannospalax galili | reverse complement strand
ACTACAGAGATGGCTCAGTAGTTAAGAGCACTGGCTGCTCTTGCAGAGGGCTCTGCTTTGGTTCCTAGCACCCACATCGCAGCTATCAACCATCCATAACTCCAGTTCTAGGGTATCCAATGCAGGCAATATACTCACATAAAATAAAAATAAAAATAAATCTTTGCATGTGCATCAAATAAATCTTTCCTCCCTTAAAATAAGTAAATAAAATAATGATTAAAAGTATAGAGTAGAGCCGGGCATGGTGGCACATACCTTTAATCCCAGCACTCTGGAGACAAAGGCAGGCAGATCTCTGTGAGCTTAAGGCCAGCTTGGTCTACATAGTGAGTTCAGGCCAGCTGGGGCTACAAAGAGAACCTTTTTTCAAAAAAAAAAAAAAAAAAAAAAAAAAAAAAAAAAAAAAAAAAAACAACCGAATAAATAAATAAATAATAAAATAAAAAATAAAACAAGTAATAATACTTAACATATATGACAAAATGCATGAAGTCCTGTGGATGGGCTATGGGTGGGTCCAGACAGTGAAGGGAAAATTTAAATATGATTAAGATGTATTGACTAAAACCCCCAAAATTCAATAAAAATACATTGTTTTTAAAAAAAGTAATAATAATAGGGCTAGAAAGATGGCTCGGCGGTTAAGAGCACTGACTGACCTTGCAGAGGACCCGGGTTCGATACCCAGCACCCACATGGTGGCTATGAACTGTCCTTAGCTCCAGTTCCAGGGGAATCTGAAGCCCTCTTCTGACCTCCGTGGCATTGCACGACATGGGTGCACTCGCATACATGCAGGCAATACACTCATACACATAAAATATAATAAATATTTTAAAAAATACATTGCCAGGCTTGGTGGCACACGCCTTTAATCCCAGCACTTGGGAGGCAGAGGCTGGCAGAGTTCAAAGTAATAATAAATAAAATATTTGAAGCTGAAGAGATAGCTCAGCAATTAAAAGCACTGGCTGCTCTTGCAGAGGACCCCTTTCTCCCAACACTTTGAAAGCCCATGTAGAGTGTAATAAAGTCTAGACAGCTAGGAGACCTAGGACTAGAGAGAGAGAGAGAGAGAGAGAGAGAGAGAGAGAGGCCCCATGAGTCAGCATCAAGCAGATGAAGGAGGCAGAGCAACAGGAAAGGAAGGGGAACGTAAGGGGAAATGAGGGCTGGGAGCGAGTTCAACCCCGAATTACTTGCTGTGCAGGCACAAGGATTTCTGTTTGATCACCAGAATGCTTCAAAAAAGCTGGGCACTGTGGCATGTGCTTTTAATGCTGATGAATTTCTAGGCTAAGCCCTCTAGGTTAAATAAAGAACATTTTGAGGTTATACAAGGAAGTGAAACAAAAAACAATTCCAGGAAGAGCTGCTGAGAAAGAGTTGACCTTTTGAATACCCCACCCAGGTTGGAAATCCCCCTCCCTCTTCTGCTTTCTGGCAGTTTGTGGTTTTCTGGCAGTTTGTGGTTTTTGCCTTTATAAGCAGCCTGTAAGCTAAGCTCGGGGCTTCTCCTCTCCGAGTGAGGCAGGAGCCCGTCTGTGCAGACGCCAATAAATTCCTCTTTCTTGTTGCATCTCCTGGTCTGAGGACTGAGTTATTGGGGTGCGGCCTCCCGTGAACGCTGGACATCCCATTTTGGGGGTCCAACATTTGGGGGCTCGTCCGGGATTCGGTCGCCCCCAGACCCATCCCCTCAGACCAGTAGGAGGTAAGAAAAGACATCTTTTGTTTTGTCTCCGTTTGTCTGTAACTCTCTCTATCTGGGAGCGCTCCATCTGAATAATTGTGCCTGTACAGGACCTGTAGGTTTACATTCTGGGAACCTTGGGAGTGGCAGACGGGCCCAGAGAACCCTGGTTCCAACACTCTGGCCTCAGTCACCAGAGTGGTCTGGAGTAGGGAGGAGACCTGCTCGGCCGCTCCCCTCCCGATCTGTACTTAGTCTCGGGTTCGAGTCCCGAGTAGGGAAGTCCAGGTTTGAGTCCTGGCCCTAGGGCCCGAGCGATTCGGCCCTGGGAAGGAAGCCCGATCGGCAGAGACCTGGTGCCAGAGGAAGAGAAGGTCGAGCTCATCACCTTGAGGCAGTCAAAGTGGATGCCTTTTGGCAGGATTAAGAGGAGTCTCGGGGATCCCGAAGGTGAGAGTGAAAGTGGTAGATGTGACGCGCACCAGGGTGAGAGGAGGACTGGTCCAAGCGAATGCAATGAGATGTGGTGTGTATGCGTGATAGTTCCGGTCCTAGTCATACTAGGTGGGGGCCTAATCCTGCATTTTTCTCTACGCTCTCTATTCTAATGTGTTCTCTCTCCTTGTGTTTTCCCTTATTCTTGGTCTGAGTCTTTGTGTGGGACCGTTAATGGCAAAAGAGTAATTGAGGCTTTCTGGTCAGGGCTACCCCCTGATGTAAGCTGAAGACTCCTAGCCCTCTTGGCAGACCCCGACTGCCTGTACGGGTGGAGACAGGACCCCTTTGTCTGTATTTCCTTCTCTTCTCTTGCCACTAAGAAAGCCCCGCGGGCACGGGTCGAGCCAGTAAAAGCCACAGGGTGCTCACTGCTAAAAGACTCCCGTGAAAGGATAAGGGGGTCCCAGGTGTGAATTCCAGATAAATTCACGTCCCCCGCAGAAAAAAAACTGGGCAACGTCAGGTACCTGTCCACAAGCACATCCATTGACCATCGTTGTTCAGAGTGGCATCTTTGCTTCTCCTGTTTCGGTTTCATTTCCTTTCCTCCTCTCCATCCACCCTGGGGCATTTGAATCAGGAGCTGTTGTCTGGTGTTAAATATCCTCTAAACCCATGGATCAATCCTTGATCACCCCTTTAAGCCTGACTTTAGAGCACTGGAAGGAGGTCGTGGAACGGGCCCACAATTCATCAATGGAGGTCCGAAAGAAAAAGTGGCAGAGCCTCTGCTCCTCGGAGTGGCCCACCTTGGGGGTGGGATGGCCAAGGGATGGGACTTTTGACCTGGATACTATCTTACAGGTTAAAGAGCGCATCTTCCACCCTGGACCACAGGGACACCCAGACCAGGTGGCCTATATAGTCACCTGGGAAGATTTGGCCCGGAACCCCACACCTTGGGCTCAGCCGTTCTTACCTCCTCGAGGAACCAGGGAGACCAAGCAAGGGTCCCCCACCCCCTCGGCTCCCTCGGTTTCCCCAAGCCCCACTTCTTCCCTCTTGCCCCTCCGGTCTCCTTCTGAAAAGGAGAACCCAAAACCAGTCCTCCCTGAGGACAAAGCCTCTTTAACCCTTCTGGATCCCCCACCCCCCTATCCACCCATGCCGGCACCCCCACCTCAGGAACCCCAACCCTCTCCCGACTCCACTGAACCTGCCCAATCTCCCCCTCCGTCTAGCCGACTCCGCCTGCGGAGGGAGAGAGGGGGCCCCTCAGACGGAGCCTGGACTGCCCAGGTTTTCCCCCCTCTGGACAGTGGGAGATCAGATCCAGTACTGGCCTTTCTCAGCCTCTGACTTGTATAACTGAAAGACTCATAATCCCTCTTTTTCTCAGGACCCCCAGGGTCTAACTGCCTTGATAGAGTCTATCCTCCTCACCCACCAACCCACTTTGGAGGATTGCCAACAACTCCTCCAGGCCCTCCTGACCACAGAAGAAAGGCAGCGAGTCATCCTGGAAGCCCAGAAAAACATCCCCGGGCAGGATGGGAGACCCACTCAACTCCCAAATGAAATAGACGAGTGATTTCCTCTGACTAGACCCAACTGGAACCACGAGACTCTGGCTGGTAGGGAGCGTCTCCATCTTTATCGCCAGACTCTATTAGCAGGTCTCAAAGGGGCCAGAAGGTGCCCAACCAATTTGGCAAAGGTACGCGCTATAACTCAGGGGGCAAATGAAACCCCTGCAGCGTTCCTAGAACACCTAATTGAGGAATATCGGATGTATACCCCTTTTGACCCCTCCACCCAGGAGCGTCAGGCGGATTTAATAATGGCCTTCATAGGGCAGTCTGCTCCTGACATTCGAGGCAAACTCCAGTGGCTGGAAGGCCTTCAGGGTTACACCTTACAGGATCTGGTAAGGGAGGCTGAAAAGATCTATAATAAGTGAGAAACAGCGGAAGAAAGGGAAGACAGAATAAGAAAAGAATAGGAAGCTAGGGAAGATAAGAGAGAGAAAAAGAAAAATAAGGAATTAAGTCGAATTTTGGCCACTTTAGTTCAGGGGACAGGTCCAGCTAGGGACCTGGGAGACAAAAGGAGGCCCCGAGTGGATAAAGACCAGTGTGCCTACTGCAAAGAGAGGGGACATTGGGCTCGAGAATGCCTGAAGAAGCTAAACAAACCTCAGAAGAGAGCAACCCTGGTCCTGACTCTAGGGGACTAGGGCCGTCGGGGCCAGGAGCTCCCCCCTGAGCCCAGGGTAACTTTAAAAGTAGGGGGACAATTAACTACCTTTATGGTAGACACAGGGGCCCAACACTCAGTCCTGACCACAGCTGGGGGGCCCTTGAGTTCCAGAAAAGCCTGGGTCCAAGGGGCCACCAGGGGAAAAACATACAGGTGGACCACAGAAAGAAAAGTGGACCTCAGCACGGGACAGGTCTCCCATTCGTTCCTGCTGGTCCCCGACTGTCCATACCCCCTTCTTGGAAGAGATTTACTCTCTAAGTTGGGAGCCCACATCCACTTCACCAGAAAGGGAGCCAACCCTAAAAGGAAAGGATGGAGCTCCACTACAAGTCTTGACCCTACGGCTGGAAGATGAGCATCGGTTGTATGAGGAACCGATAGTAGGGACCCCTGGGGTATCAGACTGGCTAACTAAAATCCCCTCGGCATGGGCCGAGATGGGAGGCCCGGGACTGGCATTCAACCAGCCTCCAATAGTGGTCACCCCAAAGCCATCAGCAACCCTGATTTCAATCAAACAATACCCCATGAGCAGAGAGGCCCGAGAGCGGATCAGGCCCCACATCCAAAGACTTTTACAAATGGGCATACTCTGCCCCTGCCAATCCCCTTGGAATACTCCACTGCTCCCAGTGAAAAAGCCAGGAACAAATGACTATCGACCTGTCCAAGACTTGAGAGAAGTAAATCGGAGAATAGAAGACATACACCCCACTATTCCTAATCCCTACAATCTCCTGAGCTCTCTGCCTCCCAGTCACAGGTGGTATACTGTCCTCGACCTGAAGGATGCATTCTTCTGTCTAAGGCTGAGCCCGGTTAGCCAACCCATCTTCACTTTTGAATGGAAAGACCCTGAAGCTGGAATACCGGGGCAACTAACTTGGACACAACTTCCTCAGGGATTCAAAAACTCCCCTACTGTTTGATGAAGCTCTGCATCGTGACTTGGCTGACTTCCGGGTAAGAAACCCACAGATCATGCTCCTCCAATATGTGGATGACCTCCTCTTAGTGGCTGAAATGGAAGCTGGCTGCTTGCAAGGTACGGAGGCTCTCCTATTCAGACTGGGGGAACTTGGATACCGGGCCTCGGTGAAGAAGGCCCAGATCTGCCTACAGCAGGTGAACTATTTGGGCTACCGGTTGGAGGGAGGGCAATGCTGGCTGATGGAAAGCAGAAAGCAGGCGGTGGCCTCTATTCTCCCACCAACCTCAGCCAGAGGGCTCACAGAGTTCCTGGGAAGCGCAGGATTTTGCAGGTTATGGATACCGGGTTTCGCTGAGATAGCGGCTCCCCTATACCCATTAACAAAAGGTGGGACCCCTTTTGCTTGGACAGAAGAACACCAGAGAGCTTTTGATCAAATAAAAAAGGCACTGCTGACAGCTCCAGCGTTAGGATTGCCAGACTTGACAAAACCTTTCATCTTATATGTGGATGAAAGCAAAGGGATGGCAAAAGGAGTTCTTACTCAGACCCTAGGACCCTGGAAGAGGCCGGCAGCCTATCTCTCAAAGAAGCTGGACAATGTGGCCACTGGCTGGCCCCCATGTTTAAGAATTATGGCAGCAGTGGCATCCTTAGTAAAAGACTCAGACAAACTCACCATGGACCAGCCTCTCACTATTGTAACACCACACAGAGTGGAGTCCATCATCAGACAGCCCCCTGATAGATGGCTGTCAAATGCCAGAGTTACCCACTACCAGGCCTTACTACTAAACCCAGATAAGATCAAATTCGGTAGCCCTGCCGCCCTGAACCCCGCCACGCTGCTACCAGCCCCTGAAAGAGACACCGAGATTCCCCATGACTGTCAGCAAATACTTGCAGAGACTCATGGGACTAGGGAAGACCTCATCGACCAACCCTTAACAGATGCGGACGCCACATGGTACACAGACGGAAGCAGCTTTCTGCAAGACAGTGAGCGCAAGGCGGGGGCGGTGGTGGTTGATGGGGAAGAGATAATCTGGGCCCAAGCTCTGCCGGCCGGGACGTCGGCCCAGCGAGCTGAATTAGAAGCTTTAACCCAGGCCCTAAGGTTAGCAAAGGACAAAAAGGTCAATATCTACACCGACAGCCGCTATGTGTTTGCCACCACCCATGTACATGGGGAAATTTACTGGAGACAGGGGGCTACTCACCTCGGCCGGTAAGGACGTTAAGAACAAAGAAGCAATAATGGCCCTTCTTCAGGCCTTGTACTTGCCCAAGAGGTCAGCATCATCCATTGCCCTGGACACCAGCGGGACCAGGGACTGATTGCCCGGGGCAACCGAATGGCCGACAAGACTGCCCACCAGGCAGCAGATGGCACCTGCATTCTCTATGCCCAACCGTCTCCTGAGACTGCGAACGCGGAAGAAGCAGAGGAAACTCTCTTCATTTACTCTGAACAGGATCTGAAGGTAGCCCAGGAGTTGGGTGCAATTCTGGACCCTGAAACCAAAATGTGGAGGTATCAGAATCGAATTATACTGCCCAAAAAGGCGGCCTTGGAGCTAGTCTCCCAACTCCACCAGTGGACGCACTTGGGGCACAAGAAACTGAAGATGCTACTGGAAAGAGAAGAACAATTCTATTACTTCCCCAACCTCAACTCAATAATCCAGACAGTAGTTGGAGGTTGTGTTTCATGTTCTTTGGTAAATGCCTCAAGGCATCGAAGCCCCCCAGGGAAAAGGGAACGGGGAGACCGTCCGTCCGGGCACAAATTGGGAAGTCGACTTCACTGAAATTCTACCAGGCAAATATGGTTATAGATACCTTTTAGTATTCATAGACACTTTTTCAGGGTGGGTGGAAGCCTATCCCACCAAGAAGGAGATGGCTCAAACCGTGGTAAAGAAGCTGATTGAAGAGATCTTCCCCCGGTTCGGACTACCCAAGGTAATCGGGTCAGATAATGGACCAGCCTTCATCTCCCAGGTAAGTCAGGGAATGGCCAAAGCATTGGGGATCAATTGGAAACTACATTGTGCTTACAGACCCCAAAGTTCAGGGCAGGTAGAAAGAATGAATAGAACTATTAAAGAGACCTTAACCAAATTAGCTCTAAAGACTGGCACTAAAGACTGGGTACAGCTCCTACCTCTAGCTCTATTCCGAGCTAGAAATACTCCCGCTATGCATAGCTTGACCCCCTACGAGATCCTCTTTGGAGGACCTCCTCCTGTCCTCAATGTAACTTTATCTCCCCTGCCCTCTTCTTTTGACAACCCAAGCCTGAAAACAAGACTCCAAGCCCTCCAGATCATCCAGAACCAGGTTTCAAAACCCTTGGCTGCTGTCTACCGACCTGGGAGTCCACGTACACCCCATCCCTACCAAATTGGAGACCAGGTGTACATGAGAAGACACAACACAAAGACTCTTGAGCCACGGTGGAAGGGGCCCTACACGGTTCTCCTGAGTACGCCTACAGCCCTCAAAGTACACGGAATTTCGGCCTGGATCCATACTTCCCATATCAAGAGAGCCCCGGCCCAGGAGAACACTGAGAAATGGTGCCTGCACAAAACTCCCAACCCTCTAAAGATAAGACTCTCTCGAGATACTTAATGATTCTACTCGTTTGTAGGCTTGTCTCCGGCCGAGGAAACCCCCACCTCCCTGTGCAAACTACCTGGAGGGTAATCAATCAAGTGGGTATTGTAGTATTTGAAGCCCACAAAACTGCTCCCAAAGGCACCTGGCGGCCCACATTATACCCAGATTTGTGCAAATTAGCCCTGGGAGTATCAAGTCCATGGGACTTGGAAGGGAACTGGAATATTGAGGTGGCTCCTGAGAAGGAAAGTCCCCCCGGGAGATGGGGACTTGACCCATGGGGAGGATGTGCACCCCATGAACGTTGGGCTATGCTGCATACATTAACCTTCTATGTCTGCCCGGGCAATCATAGGGACAAGTGGAAAAAACCCCACTGTGGGGGGGGGGCCCTATTTCTACTGCAAAAACTGGGGATGTGAAACGACTGGGGACACCTGGTGGTCCCCTTCCTCATCATGGGACTACATTACTGTGAAACCAAATTACTCCGATGGGAAGTTTGACGATTGGAAAACAACTCATAAGCAGGCCTGCCAAGGTAAATGGTGTAATCCCCTCTGGATAGAATTCACAGAAAAAGGAAAAAAGGCTGCAGACTGGGACAAGGGGTACTCTTGGGGCATTCGGCTATACAAAGAACGGGGAGATGATGGCCTCCTTTTTACTATTAGGAGAGATACCTCCTCCTATCAGACGGCCATCGGGCCCAACCCTGTCTTGCCTATCCAGAGACCCCTCCCCGGTTACCCAAATCCCCCAACCCCAACCAAGCCCACCCACAAGCCGACTCCAGCACCTGCAGTCACCTTGCAACCCCTCCCTAATCCTTCTTCCAGCACCTCCCGCATAGATACCCTATTGGAATCGACCCCCAGTCCACCAAACCAAAGGATTCCAACCACAGGGGATCGACTGTTCAACCTGATCCAAGGGGCATATAAGGCCATCAGGCAAACAGACCCTAACCTGACTGAATCCTGTGGGCTGTGCTTGGCAACCATTCCCCCTTATTACGAAGGGATAGCTATCCAAGCGGCATTTAACAACACCACTTTAGCCGACCAATGCCATAGGGAGACCCTTTGACCCTCACTGAAGTTTCAGGATCTGGACTCTGTTCAGGAAACCCACCCTCAACACACATCCACCTTTGCAATTCGACCATCCTTGTCATTCCAGGGCAGGCCAATTACTCTCTCCATCCCCCCGAGGGGGCATGGTGGGCCTGCAGCACCGGCCTCACTCCCTGTGTGGCCAGTATGGTCCTAAATGCCTCACAAGACTATTGTGTCATGATCAGACTTCTGCCCCGAGTATTCTACCATTCCTCGGATTCTGTGGAGCAGTCTTTTGAGCAGCCACCAACTAGATATAAGAGAGAACCTGTGTCCCTGACCCTGGCAGTACTCTTGGGAGTAGGGGTGGCTGCAGGAGTGGGGACCGGGACCGCTGCCCTGATACAAGGGCCACAACATTATGCAGAATTACAGATGGCCATAGATGAAGACATTAGGGCAATAGAACAGTCAATTACCCACTTAGAAAAATCCCTAACCTCCCTGTCAGAAGTAGTACTACAGAATAGGAGGGGGCTTGATCTGCTTTTTCTCAAAGAAGGAGGGCTCTGTGCAGCTCTGGGCGAAGAATGCTGTTTCAACCCTGACAGTTCGGGGGTCGTTAGAGATTCTATGACCAAACTCCGCCAGAGGCTGGATAAAAGGCAGAAAGACCGTGAATCCCAACAGGGTTGGTTCGAAGGATGGTTTAACAAAACCCCCTGGTTGACTACTCTAATTTCCACCCTAGTGGGCCCCTTGGTCATACTGCTCCTTATATTAACCTTTGGACCATGCATTCTAAATAGACTGTTGCAATTTATATGAGACCCACTGTCCATTACCCGAGCATTAGTCCTAACTCAGCAATATCACGCCCTCAGAAAAACAGAAGACCTATAGATTTTAGGATTAAAATCTAGCCAAAAGAAAAGGAAGGAAGGATGAATTTCTAGGCTAAGCCCTCTAGGTTAGAAGTAAAAATGAAAAATAATTCTAAACTGCTGAGAAAGAGTTGACCTTTTCATGCACCTCGCTCAAGCTGGAAATCACCCGAAAAGTTCCCCCTCCCGCTTCTGCTTTTCTTGGCTTAGGAGTCGCTTGTGGTTTGTGGTTTTTGCCTTTATAAGCAACCTGTAAGCTGAGCCTGGGGCTTCTCCTTTCCGAGTGAGGCAGAGGCCCGTCTGCGCAGACGTCCAATAAAATCCTCTTGCTTGTTGCATCTCCTGGTCTGGGGACTGAGTTATTGGGGTGCAGCCTCCCGTGAACACTAGACATCCCATTTTGGGGGTCCAACAATGCCAGTGCTAGGAAGGCAGAGACAGGAGGACTCCTGAGGCTCCCAGGCTAGCTGGCCACTTAGTGAGATCCTGGCCACGTGAGAGACCCTGTCTCAAAAAAGAACAGAGTGAATGGAGCCTCATGAAAGTTACTTGAAGTTGACCCCTAGCCTCAACATGCATTTTCGCACATGTACTCAAATGAACATGCACACATACACATACACAGAAAG
>NW_008340140.1:11189-24248 GCF_000622305.1 Nannospalax galili | reverse complement strand
GAGAGAGAGAGAGAGAGAGAGAGAGAGAGAGAGAGAGAGAGAGACCAATGGAGGGTGAGCTCTGGACCAGGCTAGACTGACTTGAGCTAATTCTAAGCCTCTGGGGATGATGATGCCTGTCTTAGAGGAGATGGAAAAGTTGCAAGGCACAGTTTGTTTGTCAAGCAACTGCTCAGAGCCATTTGTTGAGTCTTTCAGTGTTGCATGCATTAGTTTCAACACCATATACTTTATCACGTAAGTCCTCACTGCCACCCGGGGAGGAAGGCAGCTACTAAATCATCCTTATTTTGAAGATATGGCAACTGAGGTTTAGTACCAGATTTGCTATTTTTTTTAGAAAAGGGATTGGTGAATTATGTATGACCCGTGTGCTCTATCCAGCCAGCAGCCTGTGTCTGTTTAGACACTGGTCATGTCTGTTCATGCTGCAGCCGTACAGTTGAGCAAAGCCTAAAGTATGTTCCTGTTGGCCCTTTCCCAGAAAAGCTGGCTAACTTCTGTTCTAGTGAAAAACAGAGCAAGATTTGAACCCAGTCTGGGTAGACAGAGCAGTTGACTGATGGGCTAGCTGTTAATGATAAGGCTGTGCAGGCTGAGCAGGAAGGACTGGAGAAGTGCTTCATGTCCTTTTGGATGCTGGAGCCTTCTGCTTTCCTCAAGGCCAGGGGCTATGGCAGAAAGAATTTGAGGAGGCTCACCCCTCCATCTCTCAGGTTCAATGAGATGCCAAAGTCTTGGCTGGGCCCTGGTAGCATCACTGAGGGATAAGACCACAGCGCTTATTAGAGGAAGAGAAAAACTCATATAATGGATTGAGCCAGCAGGCCCCTGAAGTCAGGGCCAGGGCTGCATCTTCTTTTGGCCTGTTGGGTTAGACCTGTGTTCATAGTGCATTCCAGGCCAACTGGGTTGTCCTGGTTGAGAGTAAGTGCTAAGTAGGCAGGGAAAGAGGGTTCCTCTGAAATGTTCCCATTTCACAGAGAAGAATGACTGACAAGGAAGTGGGTGTGGAAGAGCATTCTAGGCAGATTGAACAGCAAAGAAAAGGGTGCATCATACTGGGCATGGTAGGCATGCCGTTAATCCCACTGCTCCACTGTTCAGAAGGCGGAGACAGGTGGGCTACAGTGAGACCTTGTCTGAAAAAAAATAAAAACAAAAAAGGAAAAAAGGAAAATAGAAAGGCCACTGTGTAGGGGCAGTGAAGCGTGAGAGATGGAAGATCAGTGCTTGGAGGCAGGAGATCATGCCCAGTCTGATGAAAAGCCATGAGTGACTGAAATGTTAAAAATTGCACTATTTTCAAACCCTTCCTAAATGCCAACTGCTTATTGCACCCTTTCAACACATTAACTAATATGAGCTTCACAGTCCACTAACAGGGAGGTTCTTTGATTCATCTTTTTTTTAATAGGTAAGGAAACAAGCTTAGAAAGGTTAAAACACGGGTCTACCAGAGATAGACCCTGTCACTAAAAACAAAACAAACAACATAAAAGAACTTGGATTTCACTCAAGAAAATGAGAGGCTATAGAGGCTCACACCTTTAATCCCAGCACTCAGGAGGCAGAGGTAGGCAGATCTCTGTGAGATCGAGGCCAGCCTGGTCTACATAGAGAGTTGTAGGCCAGCTGTGGCTATTGGAAGACCTGTCTCAAAAACCAACCAACCAAAAACAGAAAGAAAGAAAAAAAGAAAGAAAGAAAGAAAGAAAGAAAGAAAGAAAGAAAGAAAGAAAGAAAGAAAGAAAGGGAAGTTGGAGAGGGGGTGTAGCTTGAGTTTATAGTCCCAGTTACTCAGGAGGCTGAGGCAGGAGGATTGCTTGAGCCCAGGGTTTGAGGCCAACCTGGGCAATACAATAACATGTTACCTTTAAAAAGAAGATGAAGGCTGGACATGGTAGCACATGGCTTTAATCCCAGCACTTGGGAGGCAGAGGCAGACAGATCTCTGAGTTCAAGGCCAGCCTAGTCTACATAGTGAGTTCCAGGACAGCTGGGACTACAGGGAGACCCTGTCTCAAAAAGACAAAAAAAAAGAAGATGAAGGGATGAAGGAAGAGGAGGAAGCTGAAGAGGAGGAAGGAGGGAGGGAAGGAAGGAAGAAAGGAAGGAGGGAGGGGGAAACAATACTGGGTTTCTTCTTTGGGGGAGGGGTGTTGGGATGAAGGAAGAGGAGGAAACTGAAGAGGAGGAAGGAAGGAGGGAAGGAAGGAAGAAAGGAAGGAGGGAGGGGAAAACAATACTGGGTTTCTTCTTTGGGGAGGGGTGTTGAGAATTGAACCCAGGACTTCATGCATGCTAAACATCACTGAGCTGCACCCCAGATCCTGGGTTTGCTTCTCAAGTCAATCCGGGAAGGATTTACCTGACTCCAAAGCCACATAAGCATAGTCTCTGGATGCCCTCAGCATCTCTGCTCCCCCACTTGGACTGATTCCACCTAGCTCATTTGTCCTAAGACCTAGCATTTGTTTGCTGCTAATGATATGGCATATATATGCCTGGCACTTGCACTGGGTTCACTTTATTTTTGCAATAACCTTAAATTAAGGCTGAGGGATGCAGGTCACTTGGTAGAGTGCTTGCCTAGCCTGCCCCAGGCCCTGGGCTCCAGCCCCAGCACCACATAGACCAAGAGTGGTGGTACACAGCTGTAATCCCAGCACTCAGAAGGTGGAGGGGGGAGGATTAGAAGCTCAGGGTCAACCTCTATTGCATAAAGTACCTGTCTCAAGAAAACCAACAAAAGACTCAGCATGGTAGCATATGCCTTTAATCCTAGCACCGGGGAGGCAGAGGCAGGTGGATCTCTGTGAGTTCAAGGCCAGTCTGGTCTGCATAGTGAGTTCTAGGTAAGTTGGGGCTACAGGGAGACCCTGTCTCAAAAAGACCGAAAAAAAAAAACGAGAGATCTCAGGTGACTAGCCATCCTGGTTTGTCTGGGACTGAGTGGGTTCCCAGGAACAGTTCTAAAACTGAACAGATTCTGGACCATATAAGACTACCTGGTCATCTGAGCTATGTGAGTGCTGAGTGTTAAGTACATGCTCAATCAGTGTCATTATTGCTTCCCCTTTTCTCTTTCAAGTATGTGGCAACAAAAAGGTAGCCAGCATCTATTCTGTACCCTATTTTGGTGCTTGGACCCTGTGGGCAGTGGATGGGGTACAGGGTTACTGTACAGCACTGAGTTCAAAGGGTTCACCAGAGAATCCACAGTCTCCCCCCAGAAGGGCTAACCTCCCTCTGGGGGCGATTCCAGTAGCCCTTAACCTTGGTGGTGTCCTGAGCTGAAAGAACTTGTTAGGTCTGGCTTTCCCAAATGGGTTGGGTCTCTGGGCCATAAAGTCCCTAGAGAGGTCGGGGTCCCATAACAAAGCCAGGCGAGGAGAAAAAGGAAGGAAAGTACATCCGACATTGACTCCCTTGGCCTTGCAGGAAGGCTGAAGAGGGAGTCCCCACGATCAGGAACATTGTGCTGGATGAGGAAACAGGCTCAGTAGCCTAGCGACGTGATCTGCTGAAGATCCTGCGGGAAAAGCTGGGTAACTGGCATTTGAGACCTGTGGCTTGGCTCTTTTAGGACTGAGTCCCCCACTTGTCGAGAAAGCAGCCGGGCTTGTCACGGGGCTCCGTTACTGCCCTCTCCACCCTCCCCGCAGCCAGCCCCGCCCCGTGTCCCCTCCCAGGCCCCAAGGAGGAGCGAAGAGCGGAAGGGGGGGGGGGGGTCGAGGAGGCCCAGTCTCATAAAGGCGGACCGACCCGCGCTGCCCGCCAGACCCCGCCGCTAGGATCCCCTGAGCTGAGGCTGCCCTACGTGACCTCTCCGTCCCCCTCCCCCCGCTTCACCGCTGAGTTGAGGCGCGCCCTCACCGAGGACGTCCAGACCCTCACCGAGCCGCGTGGCCCCCTGAACCCAGGTGCAGAGGCGAGAGGATGAAGGGGGGCGCTGGGATGGGGGCACCAGGCACCTCGTGGGAGAGTTTAGGACCTGGGGGAGCCGGGAGACCCAGGAGACCGAGGGCAGGCTGGCCACCCGGGCTCGCGGCCTCGGAGACCGCAAGCACCCCTCAGGAATGCGCGTGTGGTCGTTGCCATGACTACGTGCAAGCCTGCACCAGCACCCCTCTACGAGAAAAGGGACAGTGGTTGGAGGGGGAGGGGGACTCGTTCCCCTGAGGTCCAGATTCGCCACGCGGAGGTTGCGAGAGGGAACCGAGGACGTCTCCTCCCCCGCGCCCCGAATCCTTTGGAAGCAGAGCGCAAGTCGCATCCTGTTTCCGAGCCTCAGTTTCTGCAAGTGCTTAATGGAGACGAGATGATTGGTTCTGAGTTCCCCCGAACAGTTTCCTGGAGAGTAGCGGTCCGGGCCAGGCCCTTGTTCTGGTTGCAAAGCCCAGGAGAGGTATGGAGCCGCCCAAATGACACCTGCTCCCGCTCCCCCCCAGGCCCGCTCGCCATGGCCCTGCTCCTGGCCCTCTTCCTGGCGCTCCAGGCAGGTGCTCACGCGGAGCTCCCGGGCTGCAAGAGCCGCATCACCTCCAAGGCGCTGGAGCTGGGTAATGCTCGAGGCAGTGGCGCGGGAGGGTGCGGGACCTAAGGGTGTCTGTGCTGCTGCAGTGAAGCAGGAGGGGCTGCGCTTTCTGGAGCAAGAGCTGGAGACCATCATCATCCCAGATCTGCAGGGCCGAAAGGGCCACTTCTCCTACAACATCTCGGAGTAAGTAGGGCGCGGGGGCGGGGGCCACGGCGTGGGGGCGGGGCTTCAAAGGTGGGCGTTCCAAGTGCTTGGAGGCGGGGCTGACGAAATGCGCCCTTGATCCCTGGAGAGGCCAAGGTCGAGCCTATGTTGCCTGGTCTGAGATGGGCTAAAAAGATAAAGGAGGAGCCAGCCCACACTGGCGAGACTAAGAAGGTGTGCGTTACCCAGAAGTAGGCGAGCCCAAGGAAAAGGAACTCGGAGCAGTAGAATGGAAGCCTGGTCCAAAGAACCTCCAAAAAGATGCAGTGGAAGGATTTACCAATAGATGAGGGTAGAGAGTCTAGGCCTGCAGTGAAGTTAATGGATGGGTTATGGGACTAAAGGTGCATCCTTGTGACAAAGGATGGGCGAATTGGGATAAATGGTGAGTTTCAGTAATGAAGACAAAGTGAACAGACTGTTAAAAGACCAGGTCGGGCCAGGCGTGTTGGTGCACGCCTTTAATCCCAGCACTTGGGAGGCAGAGGCAGCGGATCTCTGTGAGTTCAAGGCCAGCCTGGTCTACATAGTGAGTTCCAGGACAGCTGGGGCTACAGGGAGACCCTGTCTCAAAACGACCAAAAAAAAAAAGAAAAACCAGGTCGAAAGCTGAGCATGGTGGCACAGGCCTGTAATCCAGACATTCAGAGGGCTGGGGAAGGATCACAAGATCAAGGGCAACTTGGGCTATGAGAACTTGGACTACATTGAGACCTTGTGCCCTCTTCCCCCCAAAAAATCAGGTTGGAAATCCTGCTGTGTGGGAGAGAACAAGGTACAAGCATAGTTCTTTGTGGGTTTTCTTTTCTTTTTCTTTCTTTTCATGCTCTTTTCTTTTGGCACAGAGTACCATGTAGCCCAGGCTGGTCTCAAACTCAAACTCAGTATGTAGCTGAAGATAGCCTTGAATTCTGATCCTCCTGTCTCCATGTAGAATGGGCATCGTATGACCGCTTAGGTTTATGTAGCTCTAGGCTTTGAATCCAGGGCACCATGCAAGCCAGGCAAAGACTCCACTAACTAAGCTACATCTCCAGCTGTTTCTTTTCTTTTTTAAAAAAAAAATTATATGTATGTTATACCTGCATGTATGTATGTGCACCACCTACATACAGTGCCTGTGGAGGCCAGAAGAGGGCACTGGAGCCCTTAGAACTGGAGTTACAGTTGGTTGTGCTCTGCCTTGTGGGTGCTGGAAACTGAACTTGGGTCCTCACAAGTCAGCAAATGCTCTTAACCACTAAGCCATCTTTCCAGCCTCACCCACCCTCTTTTTTTTTGAGACAGGATCTCCCTGGAGCCCTAGCTGGCATGGAACTCACTATTGTAGAACAGGTCAGACTCAATCTCACAGAGATCCAGCTGCCTGTGCCCCCGGAGTGCTGGGATTAAAGGCATGTACCACCATGCCTGCCTCCCCCCAACTTTGAAGAAAACAAACAAAATTCTTGTATGGAAATACACACACATGTAATGTCCAGCAAAAAGTTCTGTTTTGTCATTTCAACATCATCCTCTTCTTCAATGCCTCTGATATAATGGACCTTATTACATCTCACTGGGGCTGGAGAGATGGCTCAGTGGTTAAGAGCACTGACTGAACCCAGAGGACCCGGGTTCCATTCCTAGCACCCACATGGAGGCTAACCACCCTCCAGAACTCCAGTTCCAGGGACTCTGACACCTTCTTTTGACCTCCTTGGGCACTGTAGGACACGGGTGCACTTACACACATGCAGGCAATACACTCATACACATAAAATTAAAATATTAAAAAAGAATAAAACTTTACCTCACTGGGTGGTACACAAAGCTATCGCAGGCCCAGAACAGATGAGTGTCAAGAGAAATCATTATTGTTTTTTGAGAACTTCTTGCTCTGTAGCCCAAGCTGGCCTCAAGACATTCCTCCCTCATCTGTCTGCTGAATGCTGGGATTACAGGTGTGAGCCATTGTGCCCTAAACAGCAAGAATTTTAAGTGGTGGGGTGATGAGATTGCCAGGTGAGGGGGCCTGTAATCCCAGCTACTCAGGAGACTTGGCAGGAGGATTGCTTTGGCTCACAAACTCAAGGTCAATTTGGACAAAAAATGGAGACCCTCATTTTAAAGAAAAAAAAAAAAAAGAATGAAGGTCACTTTTAACCCCTGGGTGTACAGGAGCTGATCCCTGAGTTACCAAATACAGGTCAGACTCTTGAGGGGCAATGGAAAAATCCATTCCACCCACCCAGCTTCCCCTGGCTGAGACTGGAAGAGGAGGAAATGAATTTCCTGTGATGGGGTGGGTCCTCTCCTCTTTGCTTGAGACCTGACCTGGTGCCTGCTTTCCACAGCGTGAAGGTCACTGAGCTGCAGTTGATATCCTCAGAGCTCCATTTCCAGCCAGAGCAAGAGCTGATATTGCACATCTCCAATTCTTCCTTGGGACTGCGCTTCCGAAGACAGCTTCTCTACTGGTTCTGGTGAGGACCCTGTTCTCTCAGGGGTGGGGGGTCCGGGCTGGTGGCCAGCGCCACTTAGCCTTCTTAAGTTTCAGTTTCTCCATTTGAGAGGAGAGTTTGGTAGATGCCTGGCAGACAAGCAGAGTGCAGTCTGGTGAGGAGGTATCAGGAGGCTCCATCCCTAGCTGAGGAGTTATTGGCAGTTAATGGCTGTGATGGGAAGGGGCGTCATTTTTATGAAGTGGTGTAACCACTGAGTAAGTTGTCTATGCTCCAGTCAGTAACCACGCCCATGCTCATGCAAGCAACCCTAATTAAACTCAGTGATTTAAATTAATTAATTAAAAAAAGAAGCCGAGGGCCGGATGTGGTGGCGCACGCCTTTATCCCAGCACTCAGGAGGCAGAGGCAGGTGGATCTCTGTGAGTTCAAGGCCAGCCTGGTCTACATAGAAGTTCCAGGACAGCTGGGGCTACAGGGAGACTCTGTCTCAAAAAGACAAAAAAAAAAAAACCCAAAAAGACATCTACAAGGTGTGCTGGCCCATGCCTTTAATCCCAACTCTTCAGAGGCAGAGGCAAGTGGAGCTCTGTGAGTTCCAGGCTAGCCTGATCTACGTAGTGAGGCCCCATCTCAAAACAAAAACCAAACAAACAAAAGGCACGAAAGTAAGAGAGGGTCTTGTTGAAAAGAACAAGGGGTTCAGGGGTGGAGAGGAGGACAGAGGGCAGTGGGGGTAAATCCTGCAAATGCATTCTATACATGTATAACAAAAGAAGTTGTCATGATGTATGGATAAGGAGAGGGTCAGTGACTCCTCCATTAAGCTCCCATTGGGGTGAACATGAACCCCCTTTGGCAGCTATGATGGGAGCTACATCAATGCCTCGGCCGAGGGTGTGTCCATCCGCATAGGTCTGCAGCTCTCCCGGGATCCCACTGGTCGGATTAAAGTGTCCAATGTCTCCTGTGAGGCTTCTGTCTCTAGAATGGATATGGCCTTTGGAGGAACCTTCAAGTAAGTTCCAGCCCTGGCGCACCCCCTTTGAGCCCCAAAGCCCAGTTTCCTAGTGTGATGGAAAGTGCAAAGCCTGGGAGTACTGATGAGTCCAAACCCCAGCTCGACACTTCCTGGCTTTGTGAACTTGGACAAGTCACTGCAGTTCAGTGCCTCAATCTTCTCTTTTACAAAGTGGAACTAAAAATCATGAACGTATTTCGTGATGCTCATGACGATCCTGCTGATAGATGCAGAGTATATAGAATAATACCTGGCAGGTGGTAAATGTCTCAGTGCCAGTCACATAGATAAAATAATTGTTAGGACCCGGGCGACGTAACACACACCTTTAATCTTAGCACTTGGGAGGCAGAGGCAGGCTGTAAGATTGAGGCTAGCCTGGTCTACATAGTGAGTTCCAGGCCAGCTGGGGCTACAGAGAGACCCTGTCTCAACCCCTCTTCCCCCTAAAAAGAATAATTGTTAGGGTTAGTATGCCCAGGGATGCAGCTCAGTGGTACAGCACTTGTCTAGCATGCATAAGGCCCTGGGTTCAAAACCAAGTACTTGAATTAAAAATTAAACTGGAGCTGAAGAGATGATTCATTGGTTAAGAACACATACTGCTCTTGAAGAGGTCTGGGGGTCCTCAGCAACCTTTGAGCAGCTCACAAGCACCTGTAACTCCAGCTTCAAGGGATCCAATGCCCTCTTCTGGACACCAGCACAGACATGCACACAGACACACATATATACATAAATAATGAAAATAAATCTTTTTTAAAAAGAGCTGAAGAGATGATTCATTGGTTAAGAACACATACTGCTCTTGAAGAGGTCTGGGGGTCCTCAGCAACCTTTGAGCAGCTCACAAGCACCTGTAACTCCAGCTTCAAGGGATCCAATGCCCTCTTCTGGACACCAGCACAGACATGCACACAGACACACATATATACATAAATAATGAAAATAAATCTTTTTTAAAAATTTTTTATCATTTTTATTTTATGTGTATGAGTGTATTATGTATGTGAGTTGCACCCGTGTCGTGCAGTGCCGCGGAGGTCAGAAGAGGGCTTCGGATTCCCCTGGAACTGGAGTTATGGACGGTTCATAGCGGCCCTGTAGGTGCTGGGAATCGAACCCGGGTCCTCTGCAAGAGCAGACAGTGCTCTTAACCCGCTGAGCCATCTCTCCAGCCCCTCAAATAAATCTTTTTTAAAACATGAAACTGGCCAGGCATGGTGATACATGCCTTTAATCCCAGCACTCGGGAGGCAAAGGCAGGTAGATCTCTGATAGTTTGAGGCCACCTACATAATGAGAACCTGTCACAAAAAATAACAAAAATACAAACAAACAAAATGAAACTGACAGTATGCACAGTTGGGCATGCAGTAAATAAAATAAAAATAGCAATAAAAATAATGACATAGGTCTGGGTCCTGGAGACTTCTTGTTGGTTCTGTCAGGGAGAACATGGTAGATTTATCATCTTATGTTCACACATGGTCAGTTTTTACTTGTTCAATAAGAATAGTGTATGCCAAGCCCTAAGGACTTAGAAAGTAGTTTAGAGCCTAGCTAGAGAGACTGAAACATTGGTTATGAGAATTTTGGAAGAGGGGCCAAGAAAATCTTGGCGGGGAGGAGGAGCAGTTGATGGAGGGTGATCAGAGAAGACTGCCTGGAAGAGGAGGCATCTGAGTTCAGTTAGGAGGACAGAGGCAGGAAACTTGGGACGGCATTAGGAAGTGTACAGACTGGATATGGGGAATTCTGAGCAGTTGTGAGGAGCTATGGAGGGATTCTCTGGCTGGCGGGGGCAGGTAGAAGAGGTAATCTTGAGAATCTGGCTGGAGAAGCACTGGGGCTTGGATCTTAGAGAATTGCTCAGAGTTGCTGGCTGAAGCTGAGGTTTGGCATTTACTACACAATGCCATATTATGGCTTTACCCAAATAAAAACAGCCTGAACATCCATTTTAAGCCAAGAGTGGACCTGAACTGCTGAGCATCTGTCCCTTCAGAATTCTCTCAACAATTTTCTTGTTTTCGATTTTCTGTTTGTTTGTTTGTTTGTTTGTTTTTAGTCGAAACAGTCTGTCCAGCATGAAATGGGGAAGCAAAAGCAGAATTATCTTCTCAGAGAAGAATTTGCCCTTTCAGATTCCTACTGATGTAGACTAACACAAATAAACCACAAACAGACTATCAATTTGTTCCCATCTGTTGCTTACAACACAAACAGGGATGTTCATCTCATTGGTTTCAATGAGATAAGCACTGCTTGCAAAGCTTTGATAAGTAAAATACACATACACACATTCATACATTAATTTGGGTCCAGGGCAAGGAAAGGTCATGAGGGATTAAGGTAGTATGCCCGGGTCACAAAAGGAGCATTCAACTCAGTGAGCTTGTCTATAGTAAAACAAGCTAAGATTAACTTTTTGGTTGCAAGGTTAAGTAAAAGTCATCTGTCCAGAGCATGTCCATATTGTACAAGTCCTTCCCATACTGAGGAGTCCTTGGCACTACTGTTTCTTTGGGCATTGTCATTTCTCCTGGCTCTGGCTTAGGGCAGAGGGAGGGGCTGGGCTTACCCAGGCTCTCCTGTCCTTGCAGGAAGGTGTATGACTTCTTCTCCACATTCATCATCTCTGGGATGCGTTTCCTCCTCAATCAGCAGGTACGGGCAGTGAAAGGCCTGGGCAGCAGGGTGGAAGTGGCCTGGTTTTGAGAAGCCCCCTGACTCTGACCCCGTACCCCAGATCTGCCCAGTGCTCCGCCATGCTGGGATGGTGCTACTCAACACCCTCCTGGACGCAGTGCCTGGTGAGTCAATGCTGGTGAGTTTAGGCGCCTTGCTGCAGGCCTGGAGTTGGAGCTAAGGAGGGAGGAAGCCAGGTAGGAGATGTCATGCAGGATCTCAGAACAGGTCCCTTCAAAGTCCAGCTATGGGGCAGTCCTGGCTTCAAATGTGTCACTAGCATGCTGTGTAACCTAGTACAAACTTCCCTCTGAGCCTCAGTTTCCTCACTGGCTGGTAACCACCCCCAGGGGTTGTCAAGGTCTCTAATCTGCTTACTAATCACTGGGGTCCCATTTGTCTTCAAATCATATGACAGTAAGTGCTCAGTTAACATGAACTCTTTTTTTTTTTCCTAAGCCATGGTGTCTGTCCACTGTGGGTCAGAGACCTTGTCCTATCAGGTCTAACACACAGGGTGTGAAAAAGGAGGAGACAAGGGAAACCAAGAAATGAAATACCTCCTTTGCCAGCTTAACATTTTTTTAAATGGGGAGCTAGAGAGATGGTTCAGTGGTTAAGAGCACTGACTGCTCTTGCAGAGGACCCAGGTTCAATTCCCAGCACTCACATGGTGGCTAACAACTATCCATGAGAGATGGTTCAGTGGTTAAGAACACTGGTTGTTCTTGCAGAAGACCGAGGTTCGAATCCCAGCACCCACATTGCAGCTAATAACTGTCCGTAACTCCAGTCCCAGGGGATCTGACAGCCTCTTCTGACCTCCGAGGGCATTGCACGGAATGGGTGCACTTACCTACATGCAGGCAATACACACATACACATAAAAAAATAAAAAGTAAATTAAAATTTTAAAAACATATTATTATTGTGTCTATATGAGCACACATGGTATCACGTGTGTGTTTGGGTACCCATACCCTGGCATGTATGTGGAGGTCAGGCAATGACACTGTGGCGTTGGTTGTCTCCGTCCACCTTTATGTGGGCTCTGGGGATTGAACTCACGTCTCTAGGCTTTCAAGGCAAGTGCCTTTACCTGATAAACCATTTCACTGGCCTCCTTTGCCGTTTTCCTTAGCAATTTGATGAAACTCTTTTAGTAGTCATTGTAGTGGTAGGAGTAAGCAACAACTGCTTTGTTACTGAACACTTAATACACACCAGGCACTAAGTGGTTTCCACTTAAAACCAATTTGATCCTTCGAAGAACCCTGGGAGGGGAGTGTCACTAGCCAGCTTGGAGTGACTTGGGCCCCTCCCTGCAGTACGCAGTTCTGTGGATGAGCTTGGTTGGCATTGACTACTCCCTCCTGAAGGATCCTGTGGTCTCCAATGGCAATCTAAACATGGAATTCCGGGTGAGCTGCCTGGGCTGGTGTGCCTTAACCTCTGGCTGCCTACCCGGCTTTCTTCCTCCTCTATGTGGTTGAGCAGGGCTCTGCAGATGCCTCTCATTACTGAGGATGCTCTGGCTTCCTGCTGCTTCAGTCTTAGGTTAAACCCCCTGCAATCCCTTTCTAACTGCCCCGACTTTCTAATCGCATTTGGTTTCTCTGCAGCTCCTCCTTGCCCAGCTGTGCCCTGAAGGATCCTCACCTGAGGGCTTTTACTCATGCACTGCCTATCCCCTGCCTCTCCTAGCCCTGTCAACCAAGCACTAACATTTACACAGTCATCTTTTGATTTCTGAGGGGGCTTGGGTGCAAGGCCCTCCATGGCTGCATCTGAGGATGTTCAAGTTCATTATATAAAATGATGTCTCATTTGTATATAACTTACAAACATCCTCCTATACAGTGTGTGTGTCTGTGTCTGTGTGTCTGTGTGGTGTGCTGGGATAGAACCCAGGACCTTCTACATGCTTGACAAGTACTCTATCACTGAATCACACACATAGCTCTTGGCCCTTTGAGGTGAGGTCTCACTCTGTAGCTCAGGCTGGCCTTGAATTTGCTATGTAGACCAGGCTGGCCTCAAACTCACAAAGATTTGCCTGCTTCTGCCTGTGGAGTGCTGGGATTAAAGGCATGCACCACCACATCCAGCTTAATTATATTATTGCATGTGTGTATGGCATGAGTGTTTATGAGTGT
>NW_008340140.1:8977-10230 GCF_000622305.1 Nannospalax galili | reverse complement strand
GAAGACAAAAAAAAGGAAGTATTTTATTATAGGGAGCTTAAGATAAAGAGAGAAGGCAGACTCTTCTATAGCAGCAGGATGGGTCCCAGGAAATAGGGTACCACTGAGCCACTTAGTCTGGGGCTTTTTCTAAGGCTAAGGGGTGGGTTAAAGCATGAGGAGGGGAATGAGCTGTTCAGTCCAGTTGGCCCACCCACAAGGTGTCCAGGTGCCTCCTCAGTTTCACTCAACACCTGCACATATAGCTTCTAGACAAGGGTAAAGAACCAGGAAGCAGGAACCAGAAGGCTCATCTAGCATTCCTGGCCTCCAGCAAGAACATTCTCAGAAGAGATGCTTTGCCCCACCCAGCCAGTTTCTGTCAACTGTTATCATCCCCCTCCCCAGAGTGAACCCTAACTGCTGCTGTTAGGGAATTTGGGCAACTGTCAACCTGACTTCTCTGAGCTAAACGGGTTGTCAGGTGTGGCAGTTGGGGTTCCCCTCCAGTGGGCATGCATTGGAAGTTCCACTTGTGTTAACAGCCAGGTGTAGTGAGGAACCCTTAACCAGTGACAGGATAGGAAGGTGAAGGGGGAACGCAAAGCCAGGGAGAAGGGAAAACCAAGCGCTGGGAACAGAGGAAAGGCTTCCACTTCTTCCATGCCATGGGAGCAGCATGAGTTTATCCAAAAGTTTGCATTGCTAGCTCTAGCAAAGAGCCAGGGCAAGCCAGAAAGGACATTTTCAAACTCATTAGAATCCCTCTACAGGCTTGGAAGAGCATCCGTCATCCCTGTCTGGCTTATCAGACTCTTCATTTTCTTTTTCTCTGGCCTCCAAGGCTTGACCTGAGAATGACACACCAGGATCTGTTTTGCAGGGTGTGATAGCTATTGGAGTATCTAGAATCAGCAGTGCGGGACCTCTCCTAGGTGGGTTTCCCCTTCAATTCCTGCTCAGGAACCATGATGCTGCAGGAGTACTGGCATGTCTTTGAGTTCCATAGAGGCCTTTTCTCTCACTGGGGTGGGCTTAGGTTGTGGGACTCGGGTCCCGGGAAACTCAACAGCTATCAAAACCACCCTGAGACAGTTGCTTTTGAGCTCTGGTCTCTCCATTTGAAGAATAAAAATTCATGGACTGGCCGGGTATGGTGGTGAAGCCCTTTAATGGGCAGGCGGATCTCTGTGAGTTCAAGGCCAGCTGGGGCTACGAAGTGAGTTCCAGGCCAGCTGGGGCTACAGGGAGACCCTGTCTAAAAAAGAAAAAAA
>NW_008340140.1:5701-7935 GCF_000622305.1 Nannospalax galili | reverse complement strand
TCCAAGCCTTCCAAGTATAGGGGCCTTTGGAATGATTAGTATACTTTTACTTATCTTTATTTAATGGGAGAGGAAAGAAGGAATAAAGCATTTAAAAACAGGAGACGAGGGACATAGCTTAGTTGGTAGAGTACTTGCTTACTACATATGGAGCCCTGGGTTTCATTCCCAGGACTGTGGGAATGTGACTCAGACCAATAATCCAACACTTGGTTGGGCGAATCAGGAGAATCAAGAATTCATGGACATCCTCAGCTACATAGACAATTTGAGGCCAGCCTGGGAAACATGAGATCCTGCCTCAAAGAAATAAATGTTTTTGCATATTTCTATGTGTATGGTATACATGTGCTTGCATGTATGTGCAGGTGCATTGCACATGTGTGTGTATACATATGGATTCCTGAGGTTGATGGCACGTGACTTTCTCAGTCACTCTCCCTTGCATATTGAGGCACGGTCTCTTGCTGAACCTGGAGCAGGTGAGTCAGCTTGCTCCAGGGATTCTCTGGCTCTGTCCCCTGTGTGCTGGAGGCTGCCATGCCCACCCGGCTTTTCCCTGAATTCTGGAGATTTGAAACCCAGTCCTTGTGCTTGGACAGCATGTACTTTACCTGCTGAGCTACCTCTTCAACCCTCTTTTTTTATTAAATTTTTTTATTTATGGTTTTTTTTTTGTTTTTTTTTTGTCTTTTTGAGAAAGGGTCTCCCTATAGCCCCAGATGGGCTGGAACTCACTCTGTGGACCAGGCTGGCCTCTGCCTCCCCGAGTGCTGGGATTAAAGGTGTGTGCCATCATGCCCGGCTTGATTTAGTTATTTTTATTTTATGTATGTGAGTGGTTTTCCTGCATGTACACTGTGTGTGCAATGCCCATAAAGGCTAGAAGAGGGGGTCGGGTTGGCTCACCTGGAACTGGAGTTACAGGTGGTTGTTAGCCACCATGAGGGTGCTGGGAACTGAACTCTGCTCAGGTCCTCTGCAGGAGCAGTCAAGGCTCTTAAACACTGAGCTATCTCTCCAGCCTATGATGTTTAAAAAGCAAGGCTGGAGGTATGGCTTAGTGGTAGACTACTTGCCTAAAGGCTCTGGGCTCAATCCCCACGCCACGAAAACTTTATATATACTAAGCCAGGGCGTGGTAGCACATGTCTTTAATCCCAGCACACGGAAGCAGAGGCAGGAAGATCTCTGTGAGTTTGAAGCCAGCCTGGTCTACATAGTTATTTCTAGGCCAGCCAGGGCTACGCAGTCAGACACTGTGTCAAAACAAAACAGCAACAAACCCTGAAAACAAAACAAAAAGAATGTGTTCTTGGTTCAGTTTTGTAAGTGACAGGGATTTGAACCTCTGACTGAGGGTCACACTGGCCTCCTCTACATTATACAGCCTCATAAAGTTGTCAGAGTTTTAAATGAAATGATGCATGTAATCAGACTAGCACCTGCTACAGAGTACGTGCTCAGTAAACACAGCTGCTGTTATTACAGTTCGAATCCTCGCTGCCAACTTTATGGCTGAGCACTTAGAAGCATGGGCTCCGTTGCCAGGCTGCCTGCATTAGTCTCTTAGTTCGACAGCTGAGTAACTACATAACTTGGAGAAGTTAATTAATCTGTTTGCCCCAAGTTCCTAGGGAAGTGGCCTGGTCAGTAGAGTTGTCTACCTCAAAAGCATGAGGATCTGAGTTTGGATCCCCAGTGCCCACATAAAAAGCTGGGAACAGCAGTCGGGTAATGCCAACACCGGGGAGGGGAGTCATGGGCTCCCCGGGGCTTGCTGGCCGGCCAAACTAGCTGAATCAGTGAGCTCCAGGTTCGGTGAAAGAACCTGCCGTGAAAAAACAAAAGGTAGAAAGTGATGGAGGAAGACACACCTGATGGTGACATCCGGTGCACATGCTTCACACACACACACACACACACACACACACAAAATAAGAATACCTGGCCAGGCATGGTGGTGCACACCTTTAATTCCAGCACTCAGGAGGCAGAAGCAAGCAGATCTCTGTAAATTCAAGGCCAGCCTGGTCTACATAGCGAGTTCCAGGTCAGCTGGGAAGACCTGTCTCAGAAAAAAGAAAATGGCTGGGTGTGGTGGTGCATGCCTTTCATCCCAGCACTTGGGAGGCAGAGGCAGGTGGATCTTTGTGAGTTGGAGGCCAGCCTGGTCTACATAGTGAGTTCCAGGACAGCTGGGGCTACAGGGAGACCCTGTCTCAAAAAGACCA
>NW_008340140.1:0-2437 GCF_000622305.1 Nannospalax galili | reverse complement strand
TGTATGTGCAGGAGCCTGTGGAGGTCAGAAGGTGTCAGATCCCCTGGAACAGGAGCTATAGTTGTGAGCTGCCATGCAGTTGCTAGGAACTGAAGGTGGATTTTCTGCAAGAGCAGCCAGGGCTCTTTACCACCAAGCCATCTCTCCCAGCCCCCCAACCCACCCTTATTTTTGAGACAGGGTCTCTGTGTGGCCCTGGCTGGCCTGAAACTTCCTCTGTAGACCAGGCTGGCCATAAACTCAGAGATTTGCCTGCTTCTGCTTTACATGCCTTTCCCCTTTTTAAAAAAAAACATTTTATTATTTTTATGTGTATGCATATATTGCCTGCATGTATGGAAGTGCACCCGTGTTGTGCAATGCCCACGAAGGACAGAAGAGGCCATCGGATCCCCTAGAACTGGAGTTATGGACAGTTGCTAGCTACCATGTGGGGACCAGGCTGGCCATAAACTCAGAGATTTGCCTGCTTCTGCTTTACATGCCTTTCCCCTTTTTAAAAAAAAACATTTTATTATTTTTATGTGTATGCATATATTGCCTGCATGTATGGAAGTGCACCCGTGTTGTGCAATGCCCACGAAGGACAGAAGAGGCCATCGGATCCCCTAGAACTGGAGTTATGGACAGTTGCTAGCTACCATGTGGGTGTGGAATTCGAACCCGGGTCTTCTGCAAAAACAACGTGTTCTTAACCTCTGAGCTATCTCTCCAGCCAGGTTTCCATTTTTATAGGAATTCTGCTGCACACAGCTGCAGGAGTTTACTTGGTGCCAGGGTCTGGTGTCTGAGTGGTAGAGGGTCTCTCTCCCAAGATTATTTTCTCAGGCAGGCAGCTATCTTAAGGCATTAAAGGAAACAGGTTGGCTGCATAAAGTCTCCCTCAGTCCAAGGAGTGACCAGTTGATAAGGCTTGAGTAAAGCCAGGCTGCCAATTCAGGACCAGTTAACCACTTTAAGGGATTTATGGCTTTCCTTAATGAAGGCTGTGGCTCTTCTGCAATTCACACATTCTATCAAAGTCAATGTAGGACCTCAGGCAATTAGTCACATCACATCCATAGTCAAGAGCAAAAACAGCAGGGCATTGTGGTGCATGTCTTTAATCAGCCAACACTCAGGAGGCAGAGACAGGCAGATCTCTGTGAGATCCGAGGGCCAGCCTGATTTAGATAGCAAGTTCCAGGCCAGTTGGGGCTACAGAGAGACTCTGTTGAAACAAAAACAAACAAACAAAAAAGCAAAAACAGAATATGTACATCTTTACTTGCTGACTTGCTTCTGCTGTGATAGCTTTCTTTGCTCTTACACAATTCAGGGCCCAGCCCATGGACTCATCCATGGTGAGTCCTCCCATCTCAACTAACAGTCAAGAAAGTCTCCCACATGCATGCCTGTAGACCAATCTGGCCTAGAAAATTCTTCACTTAAAACTCTTCTTCTGAGGTAATTCTAGGTTGTATCAAGTTGATAGTTAAAACTGGGGCCTGAAGCTAGAGAGGTGGCCCACCTGTTGAGAGCACATGCTTTTCTTGCAGAGGGCCTGAGCTGGATTCCTAGAACCCATGTTGGGTGGCTCATAGCCACTTGTAACTCTATCTCCAGGAGATCTCTTGCCTCTACCCTCATCCATACTCATCTGCACATATAGGCATACACAGAATTTAAAGAATAAAATAAATCTGTAACCCACGTGCTGGATAGCTTTAGTGTCACCTTGACACACGTGGGTTGAGGGAGCCTCAGTTGGGGAGTTGCCTCTATTAAACTGGCCTGTGGCCATGTCTGTGGGGAATCTTCTTGATGAGTGATGTGGGAGGGCCCAGCCTGCTGTAGGTGGTGCCACCCCTGGGCAGGTGGGCCTGTGTTGCATAAGAAAGCAGGCTGAGTAGGGGCCAGGGGAGCAAGCCAGTAAGCAGCATTCCTCCATGGCCTGTGCTCCAGCTCCTACCTCTAGGTTCCTGCCCTGAGTTCCTCCCTTGGGCTCCTTGATGAACTGTGACCCTGGGAGATGTGAGCTGATTAAACCCTTTCCTCCCCAGGTTGGTATTGGTCAGAGTATTTGTTACAGCAATGGAGAAACAAACTAGAACAACCCCCAATAAGCCAACAAATAAACCCATCAAACTGTGGGGCTTGATACGGCACATACTACTCTTACAGAGACCTGAGTTTGGTTTCCAGCACTGGCTTCAGGTGGCTTACAACTACCTGTAACTCCAGGCTCCAGCAGGTCCAAACCATTTTCTGAACTCCAAGGCCACCTGCACTCACATGCACATACCCTCACACATATATGCATAATTAAAAATAATCAAAATAAAATCTTATAAAAAAACCAGCTAATCAGAACAGGGAGTTGTAAAAAGTATACTTCCCAGTTTTTAAAAAGCATTTTCTTTTGATTTATTTAATTTTGTGTGTATGAGTGTTTTGC
>NW_008340139.1:1641-1786 GCF_000622305.1 Nannospalax galili | reverse complement strand
TTGAAGGCTTGAGTCTCACACAAGAATCATAAACTAAAAAAGAAATTCACACATCAGAATCACAGAGAAAAAATAATAACACGAAAAACCAAAATAACATATCCCCACCAAATACCAGTAATCCTCTAGAGGAGCACAATGAGAA
>NW_008340139.1:0-1263 GCF_000622305.1 Nannospalax galili | reverse complement strand
TGAATCATAGGCATACAGGAAGGAGAAGAATCCCAAGATAATGGCATGGACCAGATCTTCAACAGAATCACGGAAGAAAATTTCCCAAAATTAAAGAAAGACATGCCCATACAAATACAAGAAGCATATAGAACAGCAGACAGGACCAGAAAAACTCTCCACGGCACATCATAGTAAAAACACTACACGTAAAAAACAAAGAGACAACACTGAAAGCTGCAAAAGAGAAACAACAAGTCACATATAAAGGAAAACCCATTAGGATTACAGCTGACTTTTCAGTGCAAACTATGAAAGTTGGAAGAGCCTGGACCAAAGTATTCCCAGTTTTAAATGAACACAGATGCCAATCCAGATTATTATACCCTGCCAAAATGTCAACTATAGTCGAAGGGGAAAGAAAAATCTTCCATGACATAAATAGGCTGAAGGAATTCATGTCTACAAAACCAGCCCTTCAGAGAGTTCTGGAAGCAATACAAGAGCTGAAGAGAGGACTGACTATACCCAAGGGGTTGTGGAAAGAAATTCAATGAAGGTATAACTGTGGAAAAGTACAGCTACATCACAAATGTAAGTAGAAATAAAAATGAAAGGATTCAATACTCATCTTTCATTAATAACTTTAAATGCTAACGGACTGAACTCCCTGGTCAAAAGACACAGACTAGGTGAATGGGATAAGAAACAAAACCCATCTTTTTGTTGTCTGCAAGAAACCCATCTCACTTTCAAGGACAGACACTGTCTTAAAGTGAAAGCATGGAAAAAAAATACCAAGCAAATGATACTAAGAAAAAAGCAGGTGTAGGAATTCTAATATCTGACAAAATAGAAATTAAACTAAAACTAATCAGAAGAGATAAAGAGGGCCACTTCATTCTGATCAAAGGAACAATGAATCAAGAAGATATAATCATGAACATATATTCACCAATCTCTGGTGAACCCAACTTCATAAAAATAATACTACAGGACTTTAAGACCCAGATATACCCCAGCTCATTAATAGTATGGGATGTCAATAACCCATTTTCTCCATTAGATAGGTCAACAGGGCAAAGAGTTAACAGAGAGACATCTGAATTATACAATACCATATATCAAATGGACTTACCAGACAATTACAGAGTATTCCATCCAAGCACCGAAGATCATACTTACTACCCAGCACCCCATGGAACCTTCTCCAAAACCCACCATATACCAGGGCAAAAAAAAACCTCAAAAAATACAAAAAGATTGAAATAATTCCATGCATTC
>NW_008340138.1:0-264 GCF_000622305.1 Nannospalax galili | reverse complement strand
TTCTTTCTGATGTTTTGACATAGGCACGTAGAGCTATAAAATTCCCTCTAAGGACAGCTTTCAGTGTGCCGCAGAGGTTTTGTTGTGTTGTATTGTCCTTTTCATTTAGTTCCTGGAATACTTTTATGTCTTTCTTAATTTCTCTTTTGATGCATTCATCATTCAGGAGTGTGTTGTTTAATCTCCATTTGTTCGTGTGGTGAGTAGGGCTTTTTCCATTGTTGATTGTAAGCTTTGTTGCACTGTGGTCTGATAGAATGCATG
>NW_008340137.1:0-660 GCF_000622305.1 Nannospalax galili | reverse complement strand
AATAGATATGCCTGTGATGATAGGAGTAGGAAAATGGATAGACCCTATAAGACAAATAAAGATTCGCCAAAAAGCATTATTGCTGATATCCTCACTGGCTATTGAAGCTTGGAAGCACTTTCCTTCTCCTGGCTCTTTGCCAATGGGTATGAAAAATGTGAATCAAGGAGGGGAGGAACCTTATGAGACTTTTGTAGTTTGGTTGACTGATGCAGTAACTAAGGTGATTCCCCACAACAAGGCCGCAGAATTAACTATTAAAGAACTGGCCTTTGAAAACACTAACACAGCCTGTAAGGCATTACTCAGACCTGTGAGAAGACAGGGAACTCTTACGGATTTCTTAAAAGCATGTGCAGATTTTTCTCCTTCGTATGCACAAGGCATAGCTTTGATGCTTTATTAACATCGGGAAGAGGATATGCTCGTATTTTTCAAGAACACTGAATCACCTATTTGGATTCCTGATTGCCTCACTTGACATTATGATGAGATTCCCCCCATGTCATCCCAGGTTCCTCCGCCCTCAGAAAGAAAATCCCAATGAAATTACACCTTCTCTACTGGAACAAAACTCGCCAGATGACTCTTACCTGGTCTCTGACCAGTTTCCTGTTTTCCACAATCTCGCCATCTCAAGACAACAGCGCTCACGAAGCA
>NW_008340136.1:0-325 GCF_000622305.1 Nannospalax galili | reverse complement strand
AATTTTATCTAAAGGAGTATTGACAACTGATTGCTGCTAGAAGAGGAAGAGGTGACCTGCCTAAAACAAAGACCTCTATATAGGCTGACTAGATTCACTAGAAGGGCAAATAGTGGGGATTGGCTGGGGTGCCAACAGCACAGCAGACAGTAGCAGGGATATCTGAGTAAAGGGCTCTAGTGGGCGGGAGGGAGGCTATTGGAGGGTGCCATCTGGGAAGTGGGTGTATAGTCGAATAAGATGGTTTGGGGTGTTCTGTGTGATTTACACACATAAAAAATCAAATTTAAAAAAATGTATTATATTTGAGGAGGAAGCATGGAAA
>NW_008340135.1:0-2652 GCF_000622305.1 Nannospalax galili | reverse complement strand
CTGACTGATAAGAACTTCCAGGACAGGACCTGGAGAGGTGGGATGTTGTGGTCTACAGCCAGACTTGCTTGGGCTATCTTTAGCTCCTCAGTAGCAATCCACTGTCCACTTCTGTGCTTGACTGAACATCCATTCTGGTGATGATGAAGCAAATGCTTTAGGAATGTACTAAATGACCACTAGCTTCCACCAAACCAAAAGGTTAAGAATGTCAGCAGATCGCCTCTGAGGCCTATGGCAGAGATTTCCCTGCTTTGCTGTAGCCCGCCTACTTGATCTTTTCATAAATGTCTTCGAAAAGTGTCTTGATTTATGATTTTCTTTTATTCTGTTACTATAAAAAATTCCTCCAGTCACCTGCAAGTTGTATATCCACATACGTTTTTAAATCCTCATCTTATATTCACAGCATTCCACGTGACTGACTCCATCCCCCTTCTCCGCACTGTGTCCCTCAGCTTCTCAGACACCAAGCTCATCTTTTACTCCTGTCATGAGTCCTCCTCTGGCCCTATGCGCTTCTGTCCAGGGCTTCCTCAACATTGCTGAGCCCTAGGAATCTTTCTGCAGGACTTTCATCTTTTCATTCTAAAGAATTCTCTGGTTGCCCCATATCCCCAAGACTTAAACCACAAACAGTCCGTTGATCATTTCATACTTTATTAATTCATCTACTCCCTGCTTCTCACCTCAATGTTCCATCACTCTATTGGACATCTGATGTCATTTAGAAATCTCAATACGAACACATGTCAATCTGGCACCTTATGTACATCATCCTCAGCTTGTACCTGAGTGAGGGATTGACTTCCTCCAATCAAGGCTCTCTCTAATCACTTTTGATGTCTTATTTTACTCCTTAATATCTTCTACATATGACGTGGTATATATGGCACCTATTTTTTTGCACTGAACACTATCATTAAGCCTGATGACATGGATTTTGTGAATTGCTATATTCCCAGGATCTAGTTCAGCCTCTGTTACATGGAAAGCTCTTTGTAAACTGTTGGAGCTAAGCATATCTGAAATTCCGGCACTTGGGAGGGTAGGGCAAAAAGACAGTATTTCTAGACTAATGTAGGCTGCATAGCAAGATTCTTTAAGAATGAAAAGGGGGGGGGATAGAGGGAGGGGGGGAGGAGGAAGAAAGGAAAAGTCAAGATCTTTGAATGAACAGACTCACTGAGCCAGAAACTTTGCGGCTCTTCCATCTCTTCCCTCCCTTCCACATCCAGGTGACCAAAATAGCTACTCAGTGCCCTACTTGTGTTTCAATGCGGCTTCTTTTCTACTGTCTTACTGCCACTGCCTTAGTTCAGCACCTAACAATTTTCTTCTGAATTACTCTTTCAGTAGGTCTCTCACTTCAGTCTTCCCCTTAAATATGTTCCCAATCATGGAACCATATTGACATTTCCTGTCTGAGCAAACCAATCAAACCATGATGCTTTGAATTAAAATCTTCCAATGGCTCCTCAGGACCATCCTGTAACATCTTACTTCTTTGGGGGGGTGGGGGGGTTTTATGGCCCTTACCATCCATGGTTCATGATTCATCATCGTCTCTACCTCCTATTGACTGTTCACCAATGGCATAAATTCTTTCAAAACTGTAAACTGTAAATGCATCTTATAACATGAAGACTTTTTTATATTGTCACATCTCTTCACTAGTGGGCAAAGCTCTATTCATCTCCCTCTTCTAGAGTCTTCTCTGATCCAGTCAGTGAGGTAAGTAGTTCTCCTCCCCTGACTTTATAGCTCTTGACACATTCCTCCACCTGGCACTCACTGTGCCATACACACTTGTGCCTCTGCTGGTCTGTCTCCTCCACCACCCTGAACTCCTGGACAGAGCTTGGTAGTGTGTAGAGGGTGAAGCACTTTATCAATGTTGGTTAACTAAGAAACAAGTCAATTAATCATGTGAGAATAAAAGACTTCGGGCACAGGGCCATAGAACTCTCAACCAATCACAACAAAAAGTAGTCTCTGGTGGGAAAAGATGGTGTAAGACTAAATGATGTCAAAAGCTATTCACACAAAACCCTAATTTGAAACATGGGAAAAGGGAGTGGGCTGAGTAGAGAAGACGGAAATGGGACAGGGAATAAGACCGGCTGCTCAGGACACACAAGAAACAAGCTCAACATATTGCTCGGACTGCCCAACACAGGTTTTAAAACCAAAAGAACTTTGTTTGACCCTAATATGAAGGACAGTCATGAGTGTGAAGAAAGGCAGGGGAGGAGACTGGCCTACATTAGGAGACTATCCTAATGTATCTGAATTATCACTGAGTTCAAAACTATGCATGAAGATTAAATGCGGCATACACACAGTGGAAAGAGGGAGTCCTACGGTCACTGAAAGACTCCGTAATGGGTAAAACTGGCTCACTAAATGCACGATTATTCATGAAGCTCATGACAGCAACAGGGATGGAAGAGAAAACGCTAGCCTATAGTAGTGACACTGGTGTCCACAGAGCAGTTAGATACCGTGAGTGCCAGAGGGACGTGCTGGGAGATGGCAGAGAAGACTGCTCGTCTTGACCCCATCCGAGCTACTAAGTGCGCTTTATTGAGATAACCGAGAAAGACTTTTATTTCCTTGTCTTTGCCAAAATGAAGAAATGATGCTAACATC
>NW_008340134.1:0-267 GCF_000622305.1 Nannospalax galili | reverse complement strand
GGGATGTCAACAAGGTGGCAGGCCTGCTTATAAGTGGTGGCTCTGCTGTGCTGGGGTCCTTCCCAGTTGGATCTGGTGACTCCCTGGTCCCCACACTAGGATGAGATTGCAGGGATGGTAGCTCCTTTACCATGATGGTGAGCTGACTCTGAGAACGGTCTCCTCACCCCTTGGGGCACTCCTGCACCCTGGCCCCCATGCTTAGTCCATCGGCTTTGCTCTGCTGAAGTTGAAGAGAAATAGGAAAATTATATTAAAAAAAAAAAA
>NW_008340133.1:0-200 GCF_000622305.1 Nannospalax galili | reverse complement strand
TGCTCAACCTGATTTCTTATACAATAGAGGACCAACTGCCCAGGGGTGGCAACATGCATAGTGGGCATGACGCTCCCATACCACTCAACAATGAAGAAAAGACCACACAGACATGGTCACAGGCCAGTCCAATGGAGGCTATTCCCCACATGAGGCTCCCCTAATCCAGGTGTGTCAAGTTGACAACTAAAGCTATCCAG
>NW_008340132.1:0-281 GCF_000622305.1 Nannospalax galili | reverse complement strand
AGTTTGTATGGGACTTGTGCATGCTGTCACCATTGCTGTGAGTTCAGATTGGTAACTGAACAACTGTCTGGAAAACTTCTTCCTTGTGGTCATCAGCCACCTCTGACTCTTACAACCTTTCTGCCCTGCCTGTCTGCAATGATCCCCGAGCCTTGATGGGCAGAAGTTTGAGATAAGTGTTCCATTGAGGGATAAGCACTCTGAAGCCTCTTGTTCTCTGTATGTTGACTAGTTGTGTGTTTCTGTGTTAATCACCATCTGTTGCATAAGGAAACTTCTCT
>NW_008340131.1:0-749 GCF_000622305.1 Nannospalax galili | reverse complement strand
GCCCCAGAGAATACACTTTCTACTCAGCATCCCATGGAACTTTTTCAAAAACTGACTACATACTAGGCTACAAAACAAACCTCAACAAATACAAAAAAGGAAAAAAGAAAGAAATAATTCCATGCATTCTCTCAGACCACTATGCAAAAAAGCTCAAAATCAACACTGGACAAAGCCCTTAGTCACTACATGAACTCATGGTGACTGAACAACACACTTGTAAACAATGAGTGGGTAGAAGGAGAAACGAAGAAAGAAATAAAAGAATTCCTGGAATTCAACGAAAAGGGCAATACAACATAACACAACCTCTGGAACACTTTAAAAGCAGTCCTAAGAGGGAAGTTTACAGCTCTGAGTGCCTATATTACAAAATTAGAACGAGCCCAAATAAATGACCTAACACTGCAACTCAAAGCACTGGAAAGGAAGAAAAAACAAAACCCAAACCCAGCAGAAGAGAAGAAATAACAAAAATCGGAGCAGAAATGAATGAAATAGAAATAAAGAAAACAATACAAAGAATTAATGAATCTAAGAGCTAGTTCTTTGAAAAGCTAAACAAGATAGACCCTTAATTCAATTAACCAAAGGAAAGAGCAAATCCTAATCAACAAAATCATAGATGAAAGGGGAAATATCCCAACAGACACCAAAAAGATCCAGACCATTATTTAGGGAATATTTTAAAAAACCTATATGCTACTAAATCTGAAAATCTAAAAGAAATGGATAGATATCTGAAATCA
>NW_008340130.1:0-8318 GCF_000622305.1 Nannospalax galili | reverse complement strand
GTAAATTCAAACAAGCTTCAAACAAGCAGTAAATTCCTCTTTTTCCTAACATTTCCCCCCTTTTTCTAGATCAAACTGAGGAATCCTCCTCAGCAGTATTCAGGACTTGATATTTTTGGCGAAGGACTAGGAGTTGGACAGTTTCAAATCTCTCTTGAACGAACCTAAATAGCCTGTTTATTATGCATGGCCCGATTGTGACTAATAACAGCAGGATGATTAGTGGTCCTGCGACGGCCAAGAGGAAAGTTGTAAGCCATGGTTTATGTTTAAACCAGGACTCGAACCAGCTGCCTTCATAGCTTTCATACTCCCTTCTCCTTTTCTCCAGGTCTATTTTTAACTTGGCCAGAGATTCCCTAACTGCCCCTGTCTTATCCACATAGAAGCAGCATTCTTCCTTCAAGGTGGTGCACAATCCACCTTCCCTCAGAAACAGAAGATCTAGGCCTCTCCTGTTTTGTAAAACTACCTCTGATAAGGAAGTGAGGGATTGCTCCAGGTCTGACATTGACTGCCGGAGCTGCTCTAAGTCCTTGTCAATGGCCAATCTTAGGGCTGTAAGCCCTTGTTCCCGCGTCACTAGGGACGCAATTCCTGTTCCTGCTCCAGCCAGCCCCAAGGAGAAGAGGGCCCCAATGGTTAGGGCCGTAATGGGCTCCCTTTTACTTCTAAGGGGACTCAGTTTTCCTTCCCAATAAGAGAGGAGAGAATCGTGAGTGTGGTATGTAAGTCGGGGCAGAATGGCCACCAGTACACAAAACTCAGCAGTAGCGTTAAACACAGAGGTGGATAGGGCTGGGGTGAGGCCTACCTCTGAGCAAAGCCACCAACCTGAAGGGGGTATAATCCACTTTTCCTGCTCCCATGGGCCGCTCTCACTTGAGGAGCATATCTGGCTTTTAGGTGTTGGAACCGTGCCTACACAAGTACCAGTGCCTGAAACCTGGGAAATAGTGAATCCCCAAGGTCTTCTTCCCAATAAGGGGGATGAGAACTGTTGAGAGTATAGGAGCCATTCATCCCAATTGCCTCATAGTAAGGTGGGGATCCCGGGTAACACAACCAGCATGGGTCCTTAAGGAGGGAACTGGGACTGGTTTGATTTAGAGTTTCCACCACTGCTTGTACCATCTCCCACATGGGATTTCTGAAAGGAGGCGGGCTCCCCATGGTCGGGATTGCAGATGTAGTAGGCCTAGGGAGGGCTACTGATGTCATGGTTTTTCCTGTAGTAGGTTTGGGAATGGGCCTCGGCGTAGGACATCGGGGTTCTGGATGGGGAGGGTTCACTGCTGGATTAGGGATGGGGCGTTCTAGTACTGGATTGGATACTGCTGTAATTTCAACTGCTGCCTCAACCTTGAGGAAGATCTGAACCATCACCCCTATAGACAGTGGCCTTGAGTTGGGTCTCAGGCCCCATGTCAGTCCATGTACCCACCTCCTCTCTTGCTTTCCCTTTGAGGTAAAAGTGATTTTTATCTTATTGGCTTCATAGGTTACCTTCTGTATGTCGTAAGGATTGACAAACTACATGTCAATCAAATCAGGGAAAGGTTCTGGTCTCCCTTCTCCATCACTAACTTCCACACAGTCCCATTGGGCACAATAAAAACTGTCAGTACCCCCACAATGTTGCTTTTGCCACCACCACTCTGACCAGAAACCTGGGCAAGCAAAGAACCCATTTTTGCGTGTGGTTTGGCAGCTCTGCCAGACACGCCATGGTGGGTTCTGGGGGAGGAATTCCCTTAATACAAGTTCTAAGTTTACATATAGGCCTGGCCACCATGTCCACAATGGGGCAACACGAGAGACGTTGCCCCATTCCTCATGAGTGTCGCCATTCCGCAGGATCCACGTCTGAAATACTGGTAGGTGGGGGTTGGTGTCTTGGGTTTTCATTGACCCCATTGTCTTCTGGATGGTCCATAATGGGTCTGACAGCAGGATCAGGATTCTCCACATCTTCTCAGATGCAGCTTCAGGGGGTTAGCAGGATTCTGTTGCACCTCCCACTTCTTTACACGGGGCTCCAGATCTCCAGGGGGCAGGGCTTTTCTGACGTGAGTGTGATGGACCCAGGGAGCAATGCCATCGACCTTAAGGGCAGTGGGGGTAGTTAATAGCACAACATAAGGTCCCTTCCATCTGGGTTCAAGAGTTTTTACCTGGTGTCTTTTAACCCAGACCATATCCCTTGGGATAATTCCGTGCTCCTCGCTCGGGGCTTTTTCCTTTTTATACTATGCCTTGATTAGGGGCCAAATTTCTTGCTGTACTTTGGCAAGGGATTGCAACACATTTAAATAGTCAGGGGCTGACTTTTCTCCCCCCGGGGGCTGTGCTCGCCAGGTTATAGGTGGAGGGACCCCATACATTATTTCAAAAGGAGTTAAGCCATGTACATAGGGGGAGTTTCGAGCACGGAAAATGGCTAAGGGAAGGAGGGTCACCCAGTCACCGCCAGTCTCTATTACCAATTTAGAAAGGGTCTCCTTTAATGTCCGATTCATTCTCTCTACCTGCCCAGAGCTTTGTGGGTTATAAGCACAATGTAACTTCCAATCTGTCCCCTAACGAAAGCCGGACCGTTATCGGAACCTATAGCCTCAGGGATCTCATGTCTGGGGACTATCTCCTCTATTAGTTTCTTTGCCACCATCTGGCTAGTCTCATGCTTAGTTGGAAAAGCCTCCACCCATCCTGAAAAGGTATCCACCATGACCAGCAAATATTTGTACCCATACTTTCCTGGCTTCACCTCGGTGAAGTCTATCTCCCAACTTCTTCCTGGGGCTCTCCCCCTCTCCCGAGTACCTGTTGGGTGAGACCCCTTGGGGCTGGTCTTAGCTTTGCACAGCTCTCGCATTTCCCAGTGATCTGACACGCTGCCTCATTCTTGTGTGGAAATACCAACTGCGCGTGCTGAAAAAGACTGAGCAACTTCCTCCAGCCTAGATGGGTGGACTTGTGTAGGTTGATGAGCATGTATTTTTCTAGTGCTTCTGGCAAGATCAGTCTACCTTCCTGGTCCCTACTCCAACCTCTCTCCCCAGGCTTTTCTCCCAGAGCTTGTTTCCTTATCCACGCAAAGTCCCATGGGGAATAGTCAGGTCTGGGAGGTAGGGTGGGTAGTTCAGGTATGGGTACCTCTAGAGCTGCCAGTACAATGGGGTCTGAGAGAGCTACCCTCCTGGCCTCTGCATCAGCAAAGTTGTTACCAATGGCCTCAGGAGTCTTTCTGGACTGGTGTCCAGGCACATGTATAATTGCCACTGTCCTTGGCTTTTCCACGGCTGCTAACAGTCTTTGGAGTTCCTGCAAGTTCTTGAACTCCTTTCCTTCTGCGGACCAGAATCCTCTCTCTCGGTAGATGGCGCCATGAACATGAACAGTGCCAAAGGCATACCTGCTATCCATGTAGATGTTGGCCCGCTTGCCTTCTGCTCTCTCCAGTGCCTCTGCGAGAGCAATAACTTTCGCCTTCTGGGCTGAGGTGCCAGGGGGCAGGGCTGCGCTCCAAACAACTTCCCCTTCGTGCGTCACTACTGCTGCTCCGGCTCTTCTGGCCCCATCCCGTACAAAGCTGCTTCCATCTGTATACCAGTCCAGTTCACTATTTGGCATCTGCGTGTCTCTCAAGTCTGCTCCTACCTGGATGACCTCAGAGAGAACGTCTCTACAGTCATGGATGGGGGTCGACAGGTCTGGGTCTGTCAGGAGAGTGGCAGGATTCAGGGTCACTGGGGCCAAGAAGGTGATTCAAGGAGAGTCCAACAGGAGCCCTTGGTAGTGGGTGAGCCTGGTATTTGTCATCCATTTCCTTGGAGGGTGCCTGAGAATCCCTTCCACAGTATGCGGGACTGTCACCCTCAGGTCCTGGCCAAAAGTCAGCTTGTCAGCTTCCTTTACCAGTAGGACGATGGCTGCCAAGATGCGCAGACAAGATGGCCATCCGGAGGCCACTGGGTCCAACTGCTTGGACAAGTAGGCCACAGGTCTCTTCCACGGGCCTAGTTGCTGGGCCAGGACTCCTTTAGCCACTCCCTTCTTTTCATCTATGAACAGGATGAAGGGCTTTTCTGGGTCTGGGAGAGACAGGGCGGGGGCCTGGAGAAGAGCTTCTTTTAGTCTGTCAAATGCCTCTTGCTGTTCCTGACTCCACTTCCAGCCCGGCCCTTCTTTGGTGGCCTCATACAGTGGATGGGCTATCTCTGCATACCCTGGGATGCAGAGTCTGCAGAACCCAGCTGAGCCAAGGAATTCCCTCACTCCCCAAGGAGAGGAAGGCACAGGAATGGTTAGAATGGTCTGTTTCATGGCTTGTGTTAGCCATCTGGCTCCTTCCGCTATCTTGTACCCCAAGTAGACCACTGACCTCTGGCAGATGTGCACCTTTTTGGCACTGGCCCGATATCCCAGGCTGCCCAGTTCAGCCAGCAGATTCCTCGTAGCTTCCATGCATTCTTCACGGGTTGTTGTGGCCAGCAACAGGTCATCCACGTACTGCAGCAGTGTTACATGGGGGTGCCTTCTGCGGAAGGGTTTCAGGTCTTGGCTCAATGCCTCATTGAACAAGGTTGGAGAGTTCTTAAAGCCCTGCGGCAGTCTGGTCCAGGTGAATTGCCCTATCTTTCCCCCTCCCGGTTCTTGCCACTCAAAGGCAAACAAGGGCTGACTGACTTCAGCGAGAGGGACACTGAAGAAAGCATCTTTCAAGTCTAGGGTGGTATACCACACATGGGACAGTGTCAGGTGACTGAGTAGGGTGTATGGCTTGGGTACCGTTGGGTGAATGTCCTCTACCCTTTCATTGACCCTACACAAATCCTGTACTGGTCTGTAGTCTCCACTGCCAGGCTTTCTCACTGGAAGCAGGGGTGTATTCCATGCTGATCAGCAGGGTATAAGGATTTTTGCTTCTAGCAGTCTATGGATGTGAGGCGCTATCCCCTTCCTAGCCTCTTCTAGCATCAGGTACTGCCAGACCTGAATGGGCAGGGCCATGGCTTTGAGTTGGACAATGACTGGGGGCAGGTGTTTAGTGAGGCTGGGCTTTGAGTTGGACCACAACCGGGGGCAGGTGCTTAGTGAGGCCGACTCCCCTGGTTTTGACCCAGGCAGAAGGGAACTCCTGCAACCAGGAGCTCATGTCTCCCTGGCCCCCCTTTTCTAGAGCTGCCGGGAATAGGCGATATTCATCCACCAGAGATAGAGACAACACATGCACTGGCTGCAGAGGCTGCCCCTCTGAACCCATGACTTTTATCCCTTCAGGCTCAAAATGGATATGCACCCCAATCTTGGTGAGCAGGTCTCTACCCAGCAATGGGTCGTGGCTCTCAGGCATGACCAGGAAAGAGTGGGAGACCTGTTGTCTTCCCAGGTCCACTTTCCTGTTGGTGGTCCAGGCACACTTCTTGGTTCCTGTCACTCCATGGACTATGCTGGTGCATCCTGGGTTTAGGGGGCCGTGAGCCTGATTGAGAACGGAATATTGTGCCCCAGTATCTACCATGAACCCAATTGGAGTCCCCTCCACACACAGAGTTACCCAAGACTCAGGGAGGGGTACCGAGCCCCGACCCCATCAGTTTTCTTCTCCCAGGTGTAGGCTCCTAACAGGGCTCCCTCCTCCTCGTCCTCTTCTTCTTTGTGGGCACTCTCTCTTCCAGTGCTCGTATCTTTTACATAGGGCACATTGTTCTTGCCCCAGTTTAGGTTGGCGGGGTCCTACTCTCCGGGGTGGTTCAGGGCTTCCCTTTACCCCGGCCAAGAATATTCTGGCCATCTCCTCCCTCTGTTTCTTGTTCTCCCTACTTTGAAACTTTCTGTCCTCCTTTCTATTTTCCTCCTGCATCTCCCATTCCTCTTTCCTTAGCCTCTCCTCCCTGTCTTCCGGAGTTTCCCTGGCATTAAAGACCTTTTCTGCCTGTTGCAACATTTCCCTAATAGAAATCTCTCCCAGATCATCCTGCTAATGGAGTTTCCTCCTGACATCAGGGGCTGCCTGATTGATAAAAGAGAGGACTACAGCTGATCTATGTTCCTCTGCCTCTGGGTTTATAGGGGTGTACTGCCTGTACGCATCAAACAGCCTTTCCAAATACATGGCTGGGCTTTCGGTTTCTCCCTGAACAATTGCATTTACCTTAGCCAGGTTAGTGGGCTGTCTTGCGGCCACCTGGAGACCAGTCATTAGAGTCTGGCAGTAGACCCAGAGATGCTCCCTACCTTCTGCCGTCCCAAAATCCCAATTTGGACACATGAGCGGGAAAGCCTCATCGATGGCGGGCTGGAGGGTGGTAGGCCTCCCATTTTCTCTGAGGACGTTCTTCCTGGCTTCATTAAGAATGCGCTCTCGCTCCTCTGTTGTGAAGAGGGTGCGGAGCAACTGCTGGCAATCATCCCATGTGGGGCAATGGGTGAACATAATAGACTCCACCAAACCTATAAGACACTTAGGGTCTTCAGAGAAGGGAGGATTTTGAGTTCTCTAATTATAGAGGTTGCTGGAGGAAAAGGGCCAGTATTGATATTGCTGAACTCCATCCGGGCTGCCTGTGCCAATCGCCCGGACCAGCAGGATTGGCACAGCTCCTTCTGAGGTGGAGGATGGAGCTTCCCCTTCCTGATCCCTGCCTCCTCGAGGCCTTAACTGCATTCCTCCTGTTCTTCCAGGTTGTCTGTCCTCCCCTGTGGAAGAATCTGGGGAGGGGGCAGCCCTGGAGTTTCGATGGGGACCCCCAGCCCCATCCCCCTCTCTGTAGGCCCCTTCGGCTTCTCCCCCTCATGGGGCTGCATAAGGTGGTGGCTGCCCGATGGGCAAGGGGGGATAGAGGGAGGAGCTCTCAGGGAGAACTGGTGGAGCACTAGGATCCCCACCCCTACGACTGGAGGACTTCAATCCTTCCTGGGTGACCATGATGGAGACTTTTGGCGGGCATGCCTGAGTCTTTTCCACCAAAAGTGGCCTCAACCAGGACGGGGGATCCTCTGCCAAATTTTCCCACATAAGGATATAGGGGAGTTGATCTGTGTGGCCCTCTGGGTTGGGCTGGGTAATAATAGCCTTGACCTTGTTGATGGTATCCAGGGAAAGAGATCCCTGGATCGGCCAACCAACTCCAAAGGAGGGCCATTCAGTTGAGCAAAAGGTGCCAAACTTACCCTTTCTAATACCAAGGCCCAATTTTAGGGCCCGCTCCTTTACTTCTGAGAAATGAGAGAGGATTAAACTGCTAGGAGTGGCCTGGGTCTGGCCCATAGTGGAGATCACAGAGGAGAGAGAAGAAAGGAAAAGCCACTCTATACGAGATGACCTGTGGGTGTGCTTGTGAACGGGTACCCAGTTGTTGCCCAGTTTTTCTTCTGCGGGAGATGTGAATTTATCTGGGATTCACGTCTGGGACCCCCTTATCCTTTCACGGGAGTCTTTCAGCGGTGGGCACCCTAATGGCTCTTACTTGCCTGACCTGTGCCCGCAGGGCGTTTTCAGTGGCTGGAGAGGAAGATGTATAGATTGGAGGGTCTTGTCTACACCCGTGCAGGCAGTCGGGGTCCATTAAGAGGGCTAAGAGCCTTTGGCTAACATCAGGGAGTAGCCCTGATCAGATAGCCTCAATTGCTCCTTCGTCTTTAATGGTCCCACACGAAGACTCAGACCGACTGAAAATAGGAGGAGGATGATGAAGAATGGAAGCTTTAGAACAGGGGGCACAGAGAGAAGTACAGTATCAAACCTCAACCTAGTAAAACAATTAACACAACCATCAAGCACGCGCACCACATTGGATCACACTCATTCGGACTGGTCCTCCTCTCACTCAGGCTCGTGCCGCACTCACCACTTTCACTTTCACCTTCAGGATTCCCGAGGCTTCTCGTGATCCTCCCAAAAGGCGTCCACTTGGACTGCCTCAGGGTAACGAGCTCAAACTCCTCCTCCTCTGGTGCCAGGTTTCTGCCGATCGGATTTGCCTTCCCAGGGCCGAGTCACTCGGATCCTAGGGCCAGGGTTGGTTACCTGGACTTTTCACCCAGGGTCACTTAACCTAGGTGCCGGGATCTCTAACCTGGACTAGACCAGACACGAGATGGCGACTCTCGCTTTATACTGGGTTTATACAGACATGGAGGAGCGACCTCCAAATTACACTGCCCCGTCCAGACAAAGAAACTCTGCCTCTGAGCGCCCCTTGCTCCCCAAGGAGCCCCCCCAAATCCTGAACAAGCCCCCAAATGTTAGGGTCCATGACTCAGTGGGTCTCCTCAAGGGAACAAATGCACGAGCATGGAGATGCAAAAATCAA
>NW_008340129.1:604947-605397 GCF_000622305.1 Nannospalax galili | reverse complement strand
TCTATGATGCTCACATGACTCCTGCTCTCCTCATAACGCAGAGTCCAAAGATTAGCACAGCTCCCTCTTTCCTCATCAGGAAGGCACCAGTTCAGACACAAACAGCTGGCCATTATTTTAGAACCAATGAACAGTAAATATGTCAGAGGGAACAAACAGGGAGCATACTGAACCAGTTTTCCCAGGTTTTGGAGCTGGACTCTATGATGCTCACATGACTCCTGCTCTCCTCATAACGCAGAGTCCAAAGACTAGCACAGCTCCTTCTTTCCTCATCAGGAAGGCACCAGTTCAGACAAAAACAGCTGGCCATTATTTTAGAACCAATGGATACAAAAGCATTAAAAATGTGTAAAATAAGAAATTAGAAGTAATAACCATTTTCTCTGTTCTGAGAGGAAAGATTGGAGAAGAATTTGAAGACCACAGAAATATGAAAGAGCTCAGCAG
>NW_008340129.1:598976-603952 GCF_000622305.1 Nannospalax galili | reverse complement strand
TTTTTTATCAATTATACCTCTGACAGAAAGTTAGTAACTAATGTATACAAACCCCCTCAAAACATAAACATAAAAAAAAGCCTAATTTAAAAGTGGGGTGAGGCAGTGAACAGAGAGTTCTTTAAAGATGAAACACAAGTGGCTGAGAAATGCTTTAAAAATGTTCAACATCTTTAGTCATCAGGAAAATGCAAATTAAAACTACTTTGACATTTCATCTTACACCTCTGAGAATGGAAAAGGTCCAAAATATGAGCAACAACAAATGCTGGTGAGGATGTCAAGAAAGGGAAGCTCTTATCCACTGCTAATGGGAATGCAAACTGGTATAGCCACTATGGAAATCAGTGTGGAGGTTCCTCAAAAAGCTTGAGATTGATTCACCAAATGATCCAGACATACCAATCTTGAGTATATACTCAAAAGACTCTATATACTATTATAGAAACACTTACTCACCCATGCTCATTGCTGCCTGTTTCATAATAGCCAGAAATTGGAAACAACCTAGATGTCCATCAACTGATGAATGGGTAATGATGAGATACATATACACAATGGAATATTATTCAGCTCATAAGAAATGCAATTATGAAATTCACAGCCTGAGAAAGATAAACCATAGATGTTCTCTATTATAACAGGAGTCAAGCTTTGAAACCTTTGATAGGCATGTTTCAATTTGAAAATTCAGAGAGATCAAGAAACTATGTAATGACCATGTGTATGTGTGTTGGGGGAGGATTCCTGTGAGGGATGGTAGAATGCAGTGACTTGAAGAGGGAAAGATGAACATCAGAGTAGGGAGGCTCAAACAAGGTGGGGATTAGGAGATCAGGTCAGAGGAGGGAGTATAGGAAGGAATAATATTAAAAGCCTTTAGAAAAAACATATTGAAACCTGCAGCTATAGAAGTTTCTTAAATATATTATACATTATAAAAAGATATTAAAAGGAGTTATCTTATAACAGGGGGATACTGCCCTTTCTAAACACAATAGGCTAATGGAAAAAATTTACTCAATGCCAAGAATGGACTCCATCCCTGGAAAACGCAAACTCATGGGTCCCATAGAGCCTACAACAATATCGGTCATTGCCACTGATCATTATTACCCACCAGAACTGGATGGTAGACCTTATTCCTGAAGATACTATATCCATTAGCTATAGAACAACAAGGAGAAATCAAACTGGTACTTACTTCAGAGTCTCATCTATACTGGTTGGTGTTAATAGTACTGAAAGTTGTTATGCAAGCTACCCGAAGGAAAATATAATCATCAACCTTACTCAGCTGTTAATCCCATGTACTACTACAACATCTGAACCTGGTATGATATACTCACCAGTGCAATAGTGGCACAAATATTATAGACTTAACCAACAATTCTTTAATTGAATTTAGGGCCTGCTTCCTAGGATGGAGCCCATACCTGACACTAATATGGAATTTAGGAACCTGAGGCTAAACAGGCCACAGGACATAGACAAGAAACTAGCACTAGCTTTCTACTAAGTACTTATCGTATTCATTTACTCTCAAAGACTTATTATCATACCCATAAATTAATGCATCTCTCAACTCTCACCAGAGAAGTTTCCTGGTGCAACAAATGGTGATTACATAGAAACCCAGAACTGGCCAAAGTGCACAGAACAAGAGGCTGTAGAGTTCTTGTTCCTGAATAAGACACCTATACCAAATTTATCCTTCTAAAAGCTCAAGAAGAGGGGAAAGGGTAAGAAAGATCATAAGAACTGGGGGTTGTGATGACTGTGAGGAAGCAGAGTTTTCCAGACAGCTGTTCAGTTACTCATAAACTCAGAACAATGGTGTCAGCATGTACAAGTCCCATGCAAGCTCAAACCAGAAAAAATTCCCAGCATGGACATGAGGAAGTGGGTAAGAAGCTTGAATCCCACATAAGGAAATTGTGGCAACAATGGCTGCTGGGAAGGGCAGAGACAGTCTATTTCAAACATCAAACTCTTGGTAGATTAACCAGGTTCCAGGGTGCAGATCCATCCCTGGGAGCCAGGTCAATCTACCTGGTATCATACCCTTGAAGAAAACTGACTCTCCATTTCCCACTAGCTATCAGTTGTCAACAGCTTCTCAATCAGGGTTGGGTCTTCTTATTACCTCCATCCTCTATATTTCTTTTAATCATAGTTAAACTTGAACCCTATCTTCCATGACCTCCAGATGAAATCTTTTAAGCTCTGCTTTGTTAAAGCAAATCAGATGAGCCTATCAGGGGGATAACATTTGTGATTTTATTTATTGCTAATGGTTTTACTTATACATTTTTCAAAATTAGTTAACATACAAACTAGCTTCATTATAATTGAATATATATGAATATATAATTTCCATATATATACATCATATACTTAGAAACGTTATTTTTCACTTTATGTGTACTTGTGTTTTGTCTGCATGTATCTACTAAGTACATGCATTGATACAGTACCTGAAGAGGCCAGAAGGGAGAGTCAGATCCCCTGAAACTGGAGTTACAAACAGTGGTGAGCTACCATTTCAGTGCTGGGAATGAAACCCTGATCCCCTGAAAGAGCAGAAAGTGATCTTACCTGCTGAGCCATTTCTCCAGTCTATTCTTTTTCTTTTTTTAAAATGAAAAACATTTTATATAACATTTTAAATCAATTTTTGTGTATCTTATACTGAACATCTTAAACAATCTTAATCATCTCTATACCCCTATCCCCACTGGTACTCTCCCATAGTCCCCCCACTGAACCCATATACTCTGTCATCCCTGTTAAGGCCCAATGTCAAGTCAGTGAACCCAGACATTCCCCAGTGCAAGTCCATCCACTGAGGTCTAGTCAGTCTATCTATAATCTCTTGTTTTAGGAAGATCAGCTCTTCCTCACCTAGCAGTAATCAGCTGCTAATGTTTCTTAAGATAAAGTTGGGGTCGTCTGCTTGTTTTCTTAGTTTTACGCTGTTTTTTTTTCTGCCTGAGTTTACATGGGATTTGTGTATGCTGACCTCATTGCCATAGAATCATATAAGCAGGGTCCCAGGAGCTTGTAGGACTCTGTTTCCAAATGGTCATGCACCTCCTTTGTGGCTCTTACAATCTTTCTACCCCTCTTCCAGTATAGTCCCTGATCCCTGGGTGGGTGAAGTTTAGTATAGGAGTCCTGTCCAAGGACCAGCAATCTGCAGACTCTGAATCTCTATGTTTTAGTCATTTCTGACCTTTTATGTTCCTGGCCCTCTTTTACATGAGGGATCTTCATTAATGAGAATTGAGAGATTCATTAGTGTCGTCTTCATTACCCCTGTTCTATGTTCTGTGTGCTGTAGGTATAAAGGTTGCATTGTAGATGTATCGCTGAGGCATGGGCAATTCATAGATGATGTCTGTGTGACCAGTTGTGGTACTTGGTAATAGTCTCTGACTGGTGCAAAATAAGCTTCTTTGATGAGTGATGACTGGGATGTTTGTCTGTAAATATAAGGATACATCTTTTGAACTTAGCAAGAAATTCCATTAGTTTAGGGATGTGACAGTCTTGGGGTTTTCCCTAAGATCTATGATCACTCCAGCCACGTATGTTGGGTTATGTTTACATTACCACACTTGTGTTTCCTCCCACTGAGTATGTTTTAGGCCAATTATGTAGCTGTTGATTGCCCCCAGATAAAAGTGCCACCACTGCACCAATGTTGTATGCTGTGCTGGCCATCGATGTGTTTTTTTCATTTTGAAGCTGGTGCAGTATGTTTGATTTTGGTGTTGTACGACTGATTTGTTTTCCCTTGGCAGCTTCATAGTGCTCTACAAAGCTATGAGAGCTAACCTTCGGGGAAGTGGTTTCAGGTCAGTTCCAGCTCTATTGCTCCAAATCCTATGTCCAAAGTATGTCCTGTCTTCAGCAGTGGGGTTTAATATAACAGTTTTATTAATTCTTTGAGAATGCCGTGTAACGGATTTATTCCCCCATCTCCTGCTAGATCTACTCCCTACTTGTGACTAAACTCCTCTTATTTTTAATCTCCCACAAACTCCATTTTTTTGCTGCTCACTCATGGGTGTGGAGCCATTCATTGGCATGATCTTGACCTACCAAGGGTCTCATCCTTAAGAAAACTGTCTCTCCCTTGCCATAAGCCACTATCAACAGCTCTTCAGTTAGAGATGAGAGCTTGTGAACCCTTTTCCCTCTATGCTAGAATGTTTGTTGGCCTAATCTTGTGCAAGTCTTTTAAAGGCAGCCACATCTGTTGTGAACACATGAGAGAAGCAGTCCTGTCATGTCTAGAAGACACTGTTCACTCCAGGTCCTTCCCAACCTTGTCTCTTACAATCTTTCCAGTCCCTTTGCTATGACGGGACCTTGTGGGAGTGACATAGATGTCCCATTTGTGACTGAGTACTCCATGATGCATATTCTCTGCACTTTGACAAGTTGTGAGTTTCTATCTTAACTTCTATCCACTTCAAAAAGAAACATCTCTGATGAGGCCTGAACACTGCAATAGTGACCAGCATGGCAAGATATTCCCATGGGCACAATAGCATCATAAATGTCATAACCAACTGAGTTCTGATTGTACTGAAGGAACATTCCACAGGAGGAAATGTATGCCCAGTACTATAAATGTGGCTGAGAACCCATTGTTGTGGAGCTCATGGGCCCCAGGGATGAATCTGCTAGATTTATTTTGCTAAATGGACATAGTATCAAACTGTCCTCTAAATACATGTCTCTCTACACCCACAGATTAGTGCTTTCTTTCTTTCTCTCTCTCTTTCTTTCTTTTTTTGGTGTTCTGAGACAGGGTCTCCCTGTAGCCCCAGCTAGCCTGGAACTCACTATGAAGACCAGGCTGCTCTAGATCTTATAGACATCTGCCTGCCTCTGCTCCTCAAGTTCTGGGATTAAAGGTGTGCTCCACCATGCCCAGCTTCATTTCTTGTTTTACCAATATACCT
>NW_008340129.1:588990-598205 GCF_000622305.1 Nannospalax galili | reverse complement strand
GAGAACATCAGCCATTGTTGGTATGTGTCATTGAACTGCTGTACCACCCTGAAATCACCTACCAAGTGATTGATTAAATATAGTTTACTTACATAAGGGGGTAAAAAAGAAAGTCCATAATCCCATAAAGCCGTGTATTTATTCTCTTCTCTCTTCCCTTTAGGATGGATCTAGATTGCATTCTGTCTTCAGTGGGACCGTTATGATTTACTTCAGATACCTCAGAATAAATTGATAATATTTCTAAATGGAAATTTTTGATTGAGAATTGAATTCTATATTTGTATAACATCTTAAATCTTCAGCAGGACTCTATAACTCTTAAAGCATATAACCTGAAACCTAGCTATCTCTCTTTCATGATGATTGGAATGTTCAGTCTCTTACAATCACTGAATTATGTCCCTAATTCACCGAGTTTTAATGGATAACAATTGCTGCATCCTTATTCTATACTAGGTTATCTGCTAAGCACTTTGGAAGAGTTAATCCTCATAAGACCACTGCAGAAAGTACTGTTACATTCCATAGTCCTCCCCTAGGCTGGACTGGATGCTGTCTAAAGGTTGTCATGACATCTTGTAATTTTCCTTCCTTCATCACACTCATAATATTTTGAGTTAAAAACTGAATAACATAAGCATGAATGTGATACCTACCATCCATTTCTCCCCAAGTCTGAAACTGATTTCTTCTCTGTGTCCCCATGCCATTCATCAGTGTGTATCATAATGCCTAAATATCTGATGAGTTAATAAACAAGGACTCATTGTTTTAGAATGCAAGATAGAGCTTTAGCATCTGACAGTCCTGGTTCTTTCCAAGCTCTCAAGTCCAGGGTTTACACTCACGCCTACAATGTCTCTCTCCAGAGGCCTGGCCCTTGGTACTTGTGTCATGCTGTTTTCAATGAATTTGAGTAATTTCCCTGAGACTTCTAGTTCACCATCCCATTTGTTCTATGAGGACTAAAAGCCTCACTTTAACAGCCAATGCATTGATTTCAGGTTCTTGAAATGAGCAGATTGGGTGGATGGTGGTGATGAGGACAGCACCATCATTTCTAGAATGTCTCATTATCACTATGATTATAATCTGGAGTTTTAAATAACCATAGCAGGTTAGGTGTTATTTCTCTGCCTTTGAACCCCAGAACAGCTCCTACATTCAGCAGCTCCTTTGACATTTCTTCCATCATTTAAATAATCAACAAAAACATTTATCAGAATAGAATAAAAATTATCACTCCTATATGTGAATGGATTAAAAGAAAATACCCAATAATAGGTTTAAATAGTTTGACAGTTTTCCAAAAACATCATATTTGCATGAAGTTGTCAAAACATTTATTAGAGAAAAATTTTTAGGTTCTGTGGGATCTACAATTTAAGAACAAACAGGAAAACAGTGGCCTTGGGTAAGAAGCAAGATGAAGACACTACTTGGCCAGATCATATTTTACTGGTGAAGCTAAACTCATCATATGCATTATCAAAGCTTCACATCTGCAGTTGAATCTCTACAACTAAGGCTCATGGAACATATCAGAATAATGGGTAGAACAAGAGCTAATGTACCCCTCAACTCTCACCAGTGAAGCTTCCATGTACATCAGAATGCAATGCACACAGAAGGCCACAACTGGCCAAGTTTGGGCAATAAGAGACTGGTAGGTTATATGATGGGACTCCAATATGGAACCTCATCCACCCTCAACTCAGAGACCATTGCAGAAGAGAAGGTAGAAAGACTGTAAGAACCAAGGCTGTTTATGTAACAGGGAGGTGGAGGCTTCTAGGCCACTGGAGGCTTGCTCATGTGAGCCTGTGGCAGCAGTGGCCTCCAGTGCAGGACCCATGTCTGCTCAATTAAACAAGGGCCCAAAGGGAAGGTGAGAGATAGGCCAGCACTAGATTGAGAAATATTTGAAACTGATTGCTGCTTGGTGAGGGAAAGTATGACTTACAAATGACCACTGGATTGTCTGACTAGACTCCAGTGGACGCATTTACACTGAAGGACGTTTGGGTACAAACACCTTAATGAATAGGACTCAACATGTATGGCAGAGTCTGTAAGGTTAAATGGAGGGATAGGGTAAGCATGGATGGGGAAGGGGCCTGGATTTGAGTGGGAAATATTATATGAAATTTAAAAAGCTCAATAAAACAATAAAAGGAATGCATAAAAACCAGAGGTTTAAAACAGGTGCATTTCTTTGGAGCTTATTCAACTCTGAGGACATTTGACCTTTTGAAAGAGAACATATAGTTTTAAATCTGCTGAGGTGGGTGGGAATAGAATCGTCACCTCTGTCGCCAAAGGAACAAACAAATGAAATCAACAGTCAAGTTAAGGGTAGCTTATTCTCTTTAAGCTCCCATGTCCAGTTAGTATCAGTAGGAAAAAACATGTCCTCTTTTTCTAGCATCTTCCCACTGGGCATACGCTATGGTAGATTTAATTGTATCTGTCACTTCAGTAATAATGTGCATGTGTGTTTTCCAGAAGGTTGAGCTGTAAATACTCAGTTGAGAGCTGGGTAATATGATATGCAGCTGCTGCAAGGCTAACGAGAGCATCTCCTCTGAGGATTTTGCTAGTCATTTTGCTAGTGTTTGCCCAGTGGCCACAGCCAGCTAGACTTTGCCTCTGAATGCTCCATAATGCAACCAAAAGGAGCAATGCTCAGGCGCTGTAGAGTTCTCCACTCCCAGAGAAATCCCCGGAGTCTCTTGGAAGAGGGAGAAAAGGAAACAGTAGGCAAAGTGTGTTATTCCCAACAGAATGTTTGTTTCTTCTTACCTGCTTTTGTTTTGTATTTGAACATTTTATTCTTGATGCAGAATGTTTTCAGAATAGTAAGAGGATTGAAAATCCAGTGAGAAAAATATTGAGAGTGGTTCTCTATTCACTAAGGAAAACATACAGCCTGTACTGTCTGACACATCCTCTCCCAAATCTCCAGGTGTTGGTAATTGTTTGCATTTCTAGAGTTGCAGGCAGGAGGTAGCAGCTGGTAAATGACCTTACTGTTTACCAGGCCTTCCAATGTAGCCAAGGCTAGCCTGAAACTTGTCCAAGCTGACCCTGAACTCCTACTCCTCCTGCTTTGCCATCCTAAATGCTGTAATGATAGATGTCTGCCATCACAGTTGACCTCTTATTTTCTGACTGATTTCCCCCTATTTTTCATTTATACAATGTTAATTCTCATGTTCTGGGCATTTTGAAAATATCAAATGCTATGAATAAAATTATTAAATCAATTGCTTCAACTAAATATTCCATTAACAGGTCGTATCAGAATGAATATCCAGGTAGAAGAGCGGGCACAGACTTCTAGAGTCTTCAGGGAATAAACTGGGGCTGTTGGAGAATAGCAAACTTCTGAGGCCTTCTGAGGTGAGTGATGGGGAAGTACACTGACATTTCAGTAGCAAAGAATGCAAAGCAACTTTATAAACAGAGCAGAAGGGGAGTCACTGGCAGACTCAACCCCACATATAGAATGAGTGCAATGCAGAGGGTGAGAACAGCACCTTATGGCAAAAAGAGGGCCTCAGAAAACAGTCTTTACTTTCAGAATCTGATAATTTTATGAGAGAGAGAGAGAGAGAGAGAGAGAGAGAGAGAGAGAGAGAGAGAGAGACAGGCAGATGGAAATGCAGAGACCAAAACAGAAGGAAGGGCAGGGGAACAGACTAAGGAATATCACTCAGTGAGTAGATTTTGAGTCCAACTAGACAAAAATACTGGGTTTGCATACTCAGAAGGTGTCAGGAAATTTTTCTTTTCTCTTCATCTGAGCAGTGACAGGAAGCTATTTTGTATGATTTCTGCTAAGTTGACTGCCAGGCAGCTCTACAGGAGAAGGCATGCCTGGTTGTTTCTGGGATTCCAGGGGCAGTATCAGGCTAATATATACGTGTGTGTGTGTGTGTGTGTGTGTGTGTGTGTGTATACTTAATGATTTTTAAAAATCATTTTAATGTAAAAAGGATTCAAATTAAACAAACTACTATGTTAAAGCAAGATCCCTAAGGATGCTAACTTGAAGTGGTTTTAATTCATTCCCGCTCAGCAAAAATGCACTATCAATGAGCTGCTTCCTATCACCTTCATTTTACAAATACATTTTAGATGGACATTTTAGATGCTGAACTAAGAAGATGAAATTTTTGGTAAATTTTTTATTGACTTTTGTGTATATCATACAGAACATCTTAACCAGATTTAGGCCCCCTTCCCCATTGGCCCCTCCCATAGCCCCCCCACTGGAACGCATACATTCTGTCATTTGTGTTAAGCCCTATTATGTCAAGTTAGCAGGAGACTATATTTTAAGAACTGTGACAGAATATCCATCATGAAAGAGGAAGAAAATCTGAATCACAATCACGGAGTAGTCCATGTGATAGAAATGTGATGTGAATCCTAGATGAGAGTGAGACTCAGTACCTCCCTAGAACAGAGGAAAGCAATGGCTAGTGGCTAGTGCTTAAAGCTGCCCAATCATAGGTATAACTGTGGAAAGCCTAGGATCACAACCACTGCCTCACTGGTGAGCCACACTAGCTGTGAGGTAAACAAAACAAAGATCAATGTGGGAAGTAAAATAGTGAAAACATTTTACTTTCAGTTCAATGACACCAACCCAAATAACCAGAGGAGGCTAAACAAGACGACATAGAAACAGTCTCTGTAGCTCTGTCCAGTGAGTGACAGCATAGAGGCAGGCCCTGCCCCACTGTTCAGGTGAGTGACATCCCTGGGTATGAAGAAATCAGTCCTCTATACCTTTCTTACATATTTTTCCAATTTTCACTATTATTATTTCTACTTTTTTATTCTGTGTCGCTAACCTTTTTTTTTGTCTTTTGCCCTCTTCATTGCTTAGAGATATTTTATAGAGAATGGTTAAATCAGACTAAATCAGATCGAAGAGTTCAAATGCACATACGTTTTCATTTTCATTTTGTCCTGCACTGTTGTCTTTCTCCTTATGCTTTAATATCTTATTTCATTTTGGGACAGGCATTCTATAAAGCATATACCAGCCTGGAATTGAGCTCTTCCTGACTCAGCCTCCCAAGTGCAGAGAAGGTTTTGGGTTGTCTGCATTTTTCCCCATTTTTTCTCACTCCACCATTTATTGGAGCTGCATCATCTCTTCCCTTCATCTTATTGCCCCTTCCTACTTCCTTTCCCTTTACCAAGTTTTTCTCTGTTGCTCTAATACTGATCATTAGTCTTACTTGGCTGATCTTTTTATTTCTTTACATGGAAACTGATAGTGTGGAGTATACATTCCTTATTTCTTTATTTCCTCAACATTATTGGATTTGAAGGGGCAAGTTTTTACATTTTTTAGCTTTCATTGTATAATACCCATTCCCATTAGTATAACCCTTCTCTAATCTCCCTTTCAACTCAATAAGTCTCTCTCCTCCCAACAAGACCTTGCCCTCATTCATAACTGTTATTATTATTGTTGTTGCCTTTGAGACCCATTGAGTTAACCTGGGTTATCTGTGTGGTCATGGGTTTAAAACTCTCTGGTGGAAGCTGGTGGACTCTTCAGTGGGAACACAACTGAAGCCAAAAACTGGAGCCATTGTTTGGGGTGGGATATTATGGCATTTTCATAGTCGACCCATCCATTATTTGAGGATGCTTCTGTAGTTAATGTTCTACTCCCAAAGTAACTGGACATCTGCTGCCAAGTATCCACAACTCTAGTTCTGAAGCCTTAATTGTTCTGTCAAAACATTCACAAGGCAGCAGAGTTTTTAGCAGAGTGAAGCAAACTCCTCTGTCAGATAGAAGCAATGTACCCCCCCATGTGCTATCTTTAAAATATTCCACAGATACATGGACTTATAATAGCATAGTAAGGAGAATGTGCTAATTGCATAGTCTCTAAAAGAACAAAATGAGAAAGTAGAGAAACAGACAGAAACACATGTAACTTGGTATGTGATAAAAATGACACTACAACCATGATGGAGGGATGAGACAATGTGAGAGATAAATAATGCCTAGCTAGTTTTAAAACCAGAGGGAACCGTATTACTCCTACAACCTACTAACAAATTATACATAGCAGATCAAGAAATATATGTCTAGGTAAGGTTTATCTGAGAACAATTGGTCTTTTTCCAAGTTTTAGCTACATGAAACACAGTAATTAAAAGTACCAGACAGGTGGACCTAACCTTCTTGGATGTTTAACAGACATACTTTGAGACCTATAATATTTTGGTCAGAGGGACATAAAGGACAGTTTTTGCTCCTTACCCTCCTAGGTCGACTAGTTGCAGGGGACTATGAGCATCTCTCAAAATGTCCTGTAATTGTGGTGGGTTACCTGTCATCTTGATCAAGGAGACCTAGGAGACCCCATCAGATGGACTTGAACCAGTGTCCAGTCTAAAAAGAGGAGGGTCAATGCAGAGGAATTATTTCCTCTATGCTTCCAAGTGAAGCCAGCCATGGTCAAGCAGGACCTTTGACTTATCTTCACATAGGCCAAACTGGTAAAAGAAAGGAGCCAGGGGCTCCTCCCAAGCCCATGCGACCCCTGAGGAACATATCCTCAAATGACCTTAAGAGTTAAAATAAATTGGTTTATCTGGGCCAACTGTCTGGCCTTAAACACCCGAAAAGAACGTATAACTAAAGATTAAAGGGGCCAATATAATTTCTTAAGAGTCAATATGCATAGCTAAAGGCTACATAACAACCAATAATGCCAGATGGGAGGTACCTTCTTTTGAGTTGTTGGCCAGGGAGGCCAAAGGGACTCCCAGAGAGTAACCCAGCATAGAACTGGGAAAATAAACAGCAGACCCCAATCTTATCTAAAGGAATATTGACAACTGATTGCTGCTAGATGAGGAGCAGCTGGCCCTCCTAAAACAAAGACCTCTAGATAGGCTGACTAGATTCAAGAGAAGGGCAAGTAGTGGGGAATGGCTGGGGATGCCGACAACACAGCAGACAGTAGCAGGGATATCAGAGCATAAGAGGTCTACTGGGGGGAGGGAGGCTATGGGATGGTGCCATCTGGGAAGTGTGTGTATAGTTGAATAAGATGGTTTGGGATGTTCTGTGTGATATACACACAAACACACACACACAAAAATCAACAAATTTTAAAAAATGTATTCTATTTGAGGAGGAAGCATGGAAAACATTACCAGTGAAATCTACCCGATGACTTTATAGACATACACAGGCACCAAGGATCCAAGTGCAACTGATTATGACAAGAAATAATCAGAAAAATACAGCTTAGAGATGCATGTGCCAACATCTCAGTGTCAGTAGCAAAAACAATGAGTCTTTCTGCAAGGAACAATATATATTCTAAAATGAAAGGAGATCTTTTTTAAAGGTTAAAAACTCATTCAATTTTATGCCTTACAGAGCTTACTGACTTCAATATGGTATAACTGAGTTCAATATTGTATTACTTACTGAGTTCAATATTGTATAACTGTTCACAATGAATTCAACTGTGAACCTAGAAATTTGCACCTTTATGTCTTACAGTGTCTACACTGAGTTCAATATTGTATAACTGTATTAACACAACTGTGAATCTAGAAACTTGTACCCACTTGTGAAAGCGATGTACTCTTGCTCTGGAGTGTGTTACTGAATATGTTAAAACTGTAGTGAAATGCTTCTTCTAATCATGTAGTTATTAAAAATAAAAAAAAACAATGATCAAAAAATAATTTAAGGCATAAAAATTTGCTCCTTAATAATTAGTAGATGTGAAAAACATTACCATTGAAATTTACCTGACGACTTTATATTCATGCTCAGATGCCAAGGAGCTTAGAAAGCAACTGACTGTGACTAGTAATAATCAGATATATAGAGATTAGAAATGCATGTGCAAACATCTTAATGTCAATTTTGCTAAAAATAAATTTTTCTGTATGAAACTGTGTATTTTTTTTTTTTTGGTCTTATTTTGAGACAGGATCTCCCTGTAGCCCCAGCTGTCCTGGAACTCACAGGTTGGCCTTGAACTCACAGAGATCTGCCTGCCTCTGCCTCCTGAGTGCTGGGATTAAAGGCATGCACCACCATGCCCAGCGAAACTGTGTATTTCAGTAATGAAATGGAGTTCTTTTTTAAAGGTTAAAACCTCATTTAATTTTATGTATTATAGGGTTTATACTGAGCACAATATTGTATAACTGTAATAATTCAACTGTGAACCTAAGAACTTGCAGCCAAATTTTGAAAGAGATGCATCTTAGCTCATGAAATTCTTATTGAATATGTCAATGCTGTTGTAATGAAATGCTTCTTCTAAGTATGTATTTATTAAATAAATAATTTAAAAAATGACACTACAGATCATTAGGCAGGAGCTGCATTAAACAGCAAACAATTTTGGATAATGGTGCAAGAACTGGAAATTGGATCTGTGCTTCACAGTGCACCACAACACAAAGAGGGAAAAGACAGAAAGTCTTTCCAAGCAATGGGACATATATGCAACAAAATGAATTTCAATTGAACCTGGTCAGAAGAGATAAAGTCATTTCATATTGATTAAAGTCACATGCAGAGGCCTAACAGATATTAAGGAAATCCAGGGGCTCACTGGGGTTTACTTTGAAAACTTATATTCCAATAAATTAGAAAAATCTAAAAGAAATAGAAAAATTTCTAGACATATATGGCCTACATAATTAAACCAAGAGGGTGTAAACTACTAAAAATATCTGTAATGAGCAATGATATTGAAACAGTAATAAAATCTCTCCCAACTGAAAAAGCCCAGGCCTGGCACAACTCATTGCTAAATTCTACTAGACTTTAGAATGAAATAGCCAGTGTTTCTCAGACTTTTCCATATAGTATAAAGGGAAGAGATTCTACCAAACTCATCCTAAAGTCGATATGGTCCTGATACCCAAACGAGACGACACATGGGGAAAAATAATTATAGACCATTCTTTCTGTTGAACATGGATACAAAATTCTCAATGAAATACATGCAAACTGAATTCAGCAACACATTAAATAATTATTTGTCATGACTAAGTTAGCTTCATTAAAGTTATATGAAGATAGTTCAGTACATGGAAATCTGTAAAAATAATACAGCACAATATACTCAAGGAGAGAATGCAGCTGATTTTCCCAGGAGATACAATGAAGTTCTTAACAAAATCTAACAACCTTCT
>NW_008340129.1:587380-588900 GCF_000622305.1 Nannospalax galili | reverse complement strand
AGAAACCTATAGCCACATTATACAAAATATTAAAAAACTGAAAACATTTTCTCTGAAATCAGGAATGAAATGAACACTTTCTCTACTCTTGCTCAATATAGTGCTTAGCCAGATCAATAAAGGCAGAGAAAGAAAGAAAAGCATGCAAATGGGTATGTAAGAGTCAAATTCTCTCTATTGGCAGGTGACATGATCTTTAACATCATTAGAAAACTCTTAGAACTTATAATCACACAATGTAATTTCTACAAACAAAAATCTGTAGCTTTCTTATGCACCAATACTGAACGAAGAAGTAAAAGACATTTCAATGAAATGAATCAAATAATTGCATCACTGAGAAACAAGCTGAAGACACTAAAAGATGGAACAACTGCTCATGCTCATGTACTAGTGAAAATGGCTTTACTACCTGGTGTGATCTATAGATGAAAGGCAATATCCATTAAAATTCCAATGATAGTCTTGACTTAAATAGTAAAAATCTTAAAATACAGAAGTAAAATAAACCACAAAGAGCCAAAGTATCCCTGTGCAAAAAATAAAACAAAACAGAAAAGTACTGAATGTATCACAATATCTGAATTTAGATTATACTCTAGAGCCATAATAACATAAACAGCATGGTACTGGCACAAAATCCAGACATATTTATTGATGGAATAGAACAGAAGACCCAGACATAAGCCCACACAGCTATAGTCATCTGCTTTTTGACAAAGATGTCAAAAACATATATTAGAGAAAGGGTGTTCTTTTCAACAAATGATGTTGGGACAGATGTAAATGCTGTGAAAGGCAAAGGGGAAATAGAGACAGGGCATGCAAACTTGTCTATTGAAAGACATCAGTGTAGAGGTTCTTCAAAACACTAAACAATAGACACATCATAAGATCTAGCTATAGCACTTGCATTCCCAAAGACATCTCAGTCCCAATACTGCAGAGATACCAGTACATTTATTGCAGCATCATTTACAAGTACCACATTATGGAATGTGCCTTGGTGTTTGTCAATGGATGAATGGATAAACAAAATGTGTTGTATATACACAATGGAGTTTATTCAGTTACACAGAAGAATAAAATTATGTGATTAGTAGGAAAATGGGTGACACTAGATATCATCAAGTAAAATAAACCATATTCAAACAAATATTGCATGTGTTCTCTCATGCACAGATTCCAGACTATATATAATGATGCATATGCATCTGACACAAACACAGGAGAGAGCCCATCCGGGATCCGCAAGGCACTAGCAGAAGGGAGGAGGAAGGGAGGATGTAGAAGGATTAAAACAGCAGAAGTACATGATACATTTGAATGAAAATGTCAGTACAGACCCATTAATATGTACCATGAATGAATGGAAATAAAACTTTTTTGTGTGCTTAAAATAAGGGAGGAAGATCTCTGTGAGTTCAAGGCCTGCCTGGTCTACATTGTATGTTCCAGGACAGCTGGGGCTACAGGGAGACCCTCTCTCAAAAAGACCAATATCTATATCTATCTATATC
>NW_008340129.1:583696-587333 GCF_000622305.1 Nannospalax galili | reverse complement strand
TTTCAAAATTGGCTGTAAATTTTTAGGTTTACAGTTGATTTGTTACAGTTATACAATATTGTACTCAGTATAAACCCTATAAGACATAACATTAAATGAGGTTTTAACTTTTAAAAAATATCTCCATTTCATTATTAAAATATACAGATTCATACAGAAAAATTGAATTTTAATGCAATTGACATTAAGATGTTTGCACATGTGTTTCTAATCTCCATATATCTGATTATTACTAGTCACAGTCGGTTACTTTCTGAGCTCCTTGGCATCTGAGCATGGATATAAAGTCATCAGGTAGATTTCAATGGCATTGTTTTTCACATCTACTAATTATTAAAGGAGCAAATTTTTATGCTTTGAAGATATATATTTTTATGTTTTTTATTTTTAATAATTACATGATTAGAAAAAGCATTTCACTACACCTTTAACATATTCAGTAACACACTCCAGAGCAAGAGTACATCCCTTTCACAAGTGGCTGCAATTTTCTAGATTCACAGTTGAATTAATATAGTTATACAATATTGAACTCAGTGCAAGCCTTGTAAGACATAAAATTGAATGAGTTTTTAACCTTTACAAAAGAACTCCATTTCATTTTACAATATATTGTTCCTTGCTGAAAGACTCATTGCTTTCGCTACTAAACTGAGATGTTGGTGCATGGATCTCTAATCTGTATGCATCTGATTATTACTAGTCATAATTGGTTGCACTTGGTTCCTTGGTGCCTGTGTATGTCTATAAAGTCATCGGGTAGATTTCAATGGTAATGTTTATCACTTCTACTAATGAGCATTACGTAAATTTCCATGCTTCCTCCTCAAATATAATACACTATGTTTAAATTTGTTGATTGTGTGTGTGTGTGTGTGTGTTTGTGCATATCACACAGAACATCCAAAACCATCTTATTCAACTATACACCCACTTTCCAGATAGCACCCTCCCATAGCCTCCCTCCCCCTACTAGAGCCCTTATACTCTGATATCCCTGCTACTGTCTGCTGTGTTGTAGGCACCCCCAGCCATTTCCCACTACTTGCCCTTCTGGTGAATCTAGTCAGCCTGTCTAGAGGTCATCGTTTTAGGAAGGTTAGTTGTTCCTCACCTAGCAGCAACCAGTTGTCAATATTCCTTTATATAAGATTAGTGTATGCTGTTCATTTTCCCAGTTCTATGCTGGGTTACTGTCTGGGAGTCCTTTTGGCCACCCTGGCCAACAACTCAAAAGAAGGTATCTCCTGTCTGGCATTGTTGCTTGTTATGTAGCCTTTAGCTATGCATATGGACTCTTAAGAAATTATATTGGCCCCTTTAATCTTTGGTTATACTTTCCTTTTGGGTGTTTAAGGCCATACAATTGGTCCAGATAAACCAATTTATTTTAACTCTTAAGGTCATTTGAGGATCTCTTCCTCAGGGGTCACATGGGCTTGGGAGGAGCCCCTGGCTCCTTTCTTTTGCTAGTCCTGCCTATGTTAAGAAAAGAAAATAAAACTTTTTGAGAAAAACATGCATTTAAGAAGGAAAAAGAATATCAAGGTTTTATTTTGGTTTTGACATTTTCAAGTGTATATGATAATGATGGATAAAATAGGCAATACAATTTCCTGCTAGTTCTGACTTCAGTTTTGTTGAGCTCCTTTTTGTATATGTTATGCTCTTTATTCAGTAAGCTTCAAACCTTGATAGAAAATTTTTAGAGAAAACTGAACCCTAACACAATAATCTCAAGAGTTTAATAACTATTAAATAAAACTGTTCTTATTTTGAAATGTTTAAAAGTGCTGAGTTCATTTAACAAAAACAGAAACAAAGAAAACATCTCTTTGACTTGGTAAATACCATAACCAAGATGCCAAACAATTATTTAATTTATCTACTTTTCATAGTGGCTTTTTTCTTCAGCATGTAAGTAGATGATATGCAAAGTCCTTCCTCATAACTAACTCTATAATAATCTATTTTATCATTTTGAAGCATCTCAGGTAGACTCATATATTCTATTACCCAAAATTATATTCAATAAGCAAAGCTATTTCTCCTATTGTTCTCAATACCATGATGCTAGAAGCAGTGTTAAAATGTCAGTTTATAGCAAGGAATGGTGTCACATCTCTTTAATCCAAGTACTTAGGAGACTCAGGCAGGAAGAATTAGATGCCAGACTGAGCTACAGAGCAAGACCCTATCTCAAAACCAAAATGGTCAGTTTGTGAGATGATGTATCACAGGATTCTACTTCAAGTCGTTCTAAGGGAGAGTCAAGCATATCAGCAGAGTCCGAGTCTATTCTCCAGAAGTAGGATAAACAGCACTTATTTCATAGTTTCTCTGTGTGAGTTTTCATACTCACAACTCAAGTTAGGGATATCACTAAACTGCTGCCAGGTAAATATTAAGTTGGTAATTCTAATAGAGAAAAGCAATAACCAACAGGTAAATAGCACAAGACATAAACAGAGAAACATCCCATGTGAAGATGAGAAAGAGAAGCCCTCTTTTCCTCTAAGAACTAAATCGAGTGTTGAGGATTTCAGAACAGCCTGCAAACTTAAATGCCCTTTTTGTATTATTATATGAGTAAAAAAATAAAATTTTATGATGTTGAAAAAAGAGAAAACAAAGAGGTTAGTTTTACTTCTGTATACTACAGCTGCTATATCCCTGCATGGTAAACGATGTTTGTTATTGACTGAAGCATTGAAACTCTGAAGTACACATGTTCACATACACCACAAACACACACGCACATGCACACCTGTATACATACACGTGTACGTGCATGCGTGTGCGTGCGCGCGCGCACACACACACACACACATACACACCACATTCGGGTGATTCCGAGGTTTAAAGATGCATTCTTTAGGAGGTCTTTTTGTTACAGAATCTTACCCTGTTTTCTCTCATAATATCACATTTAGAAAAATTGTAAATGCAGAGTTCACTGGAATTGTTTATTGTGTTACTGTCATGTTCATACTATGTGTTCAACACCTAACATTATTACATGTAACTCATACATGCTCAGATAACTGGTTAAATAAAAGAGAGATGAATACTTTCATGACTTCATTAATGAAATGTAGTCTGTTTTGTCAACTCTTGAAGCATGATTCATCACACTCAAGAACAATATTTTCTTCTTAGGGGAGTTTAATGTAATGGTTGTTTTGCTCTAAAATACCCAAGCTGACTTTATTGTCTAAAGCATTGAACTCAAACCCAATCTCATTGTTACACACACTCCTTATGATACATCTCGAGTACATATAATATAAACATAGTTGTCTTTAGTGATTCCTCCTTGGTCCCCAAAGCCCATTCTTTGAAAGATACATGAAAGTCATTATGAGCAAGCAGGAGTTTCAAAGTCTGGCTAGTGTTGTTCTAAGAAGCACAATGGGGTAAGACAGGATCCTTTCAAAAAGATCTATATTTTCAGACAGTCATTAAATGACCTCATTTTTTCATAAAGATCAATGTCCCTGAACATTCAGCGACAGCTTTTAACTATTCCTGGGTCAACAATAGGAAATTCTGAATTACTCCCCTCACTTGTGTCACCCAGCTTTTCACTTACAAGAAAACGTTGGGAAAAACCTACAAGATATAGGTGTAGGAAAGG
>NW_008340129.1:568685-581321 GCF_000622305.1 Nannospalax galili | reverse complement strand
TTTATATCCATGCTCAGGTGCCAAGGATCTCAGAAAGTAAATGACTGTGACTAGTAATAATCAGATATATAGAGATTAAAGATGCATGTGCAAACATCAAATGCATTAAAAGTGAACTTATCTGTATGAAACCATCTATTTTAAAAAGAAATGGAGATCTCTTACAAGGTTAAAACCTCATTCAATTTTATGTCTTATAAGGGTTATACTGAGTTCAATATTGTATAACTGTATTAATTTAACTGTGAACCTCAAATTTTACAGCTAATTTTGAAAGAGAAGCATCTTTGCTCTGGAAATTGATATTGAATATGTTAATGCTGTAATGAAATGCTTCTAATCATGTGGTTATTAAATAATTAAAAAAAACTACAAAAAAAACACAATGGTATATGAAGTTCCATTTCAATATACTACACTTTTATAGATGGTGTGAAAAGATGATAAAAATGAAGTTCTTGTAGAATTTTTCTGGGTGTAGTACTAAAGCCACTTTGCGGATGAATTGTTTAATCAAAAGTTAAATTATAGAATTCATCCAATAGCTATTGGCAGTTTAAATGTCATTATTATGTTTTGGCTTGTGGCTATAAATTTTATGATAAATTGAACTCAGTATGCTATTGAAATATCTGAAAAATTAAATGATTTTACTAGGGATGCTTGACACAGTAATGTCAATGTGATAGCAAAAAAAAAAAATACACAATATTCTTTATTTTGTTTTTAGACAGTGTCTTACCATGTAAGAGTGTCTGGCCTGGAATTCACTACATAGACTAAAATTACTGATAATATTAAATTCTGAGAAACACTGCCAGTGTATAGGCATGTCTTCCAAGCAAGTAAAGTAGATTTGCTTTAATTTTTTTCTCTTTTAAAAAATATTTTATTGAGTTATTTGTGTGTATTTCATACAGAACATCTCAAACAGTCTTAGTCACCTTTATACCACCATCCCCACTGGCACCCTCCCATAGCCAACCCCCCCACCCACTGGAGCCCATATACTCTGTAATTCTTGTTACTGTCCCTTATGCTGTCAATGCCCCTAGCCATTCCCCAGTGCAAGTCCATCCACTGAGTCTAATCAGCATATCTAGAGTCCCTTGTTTTAGTAAGAAAAGCTCTTCTTCATCTGGCAGCAATAAATTGCCAACATTCCTTTAGATAAGATTGATATCTGCTTTTCATTTTCCCAGTTCTATGCTGGGTTACTCTCTGCCTGAGTTTGCAAGAGACTTGTGTATGACGACACCTATGCCATAGAATTATATGAGCAGGTTCCCAGGAGCTTGTAGGACTGTTTCCATATGGTCATGCCCATCCTCCCTGGCTCTTACAGTCTCTCTGTTCCCTCTTCTGTGATGGTCCCTGAGCCTTGGGTGGATGAAGTTTTATAAATGTGTCCTGCCCAAGGACCATCATTCAACAGACTCTTCATCTCTACACTTTGGCCATCTGTGACCTTTTGTGTTCCTGGCCCTCCGCTGCATAAGGGAGCTTCATTATTTAGAACTGATTCCTTACTGTCCTCTCCTTTATCCCTGTTCTATGTTCCATGAGCCTTAGGTGTAGAGGTTGCATTGAAGATGAGTCCCTTAGGCCTGAGCAATTCATATACAATGTCTGTGTGTGATCAGTTGTAGTACTTGGTATTAGACTCTGACTGCTACAAAATGAGCTTCTTTCATGAGTGGTGACTGGGATATTTGTCTGTAAATATAAGGATATATATTTTGCACACAGAAATAAATCACATCAGCCTAGCAATGTGAGAGTTTTGAGATTTTCTCTAAGATCTCTGACCACAACGGCCATGTGTATTAGGTTATATTATATTACTGTACCAATAGAGTATACTGTGTTGGCTATTGTGGTTATTTGGTCTTGAAGCTGGTGTTGGATCATCCATTGATGTTTTCCCTTGGCACTTTCCTAGCGTTCTCCAAAGCTATGAGTGCCAGCCTTCAGAGGAAGTGGCTTCCAGTCAGTGGCAGCTCTATTTCTCCAAATCCCGTGTTTGACATATGTTCTGTCTTCAGCAGTAGGGTCTTACCTTCAAGTTCTGGGAGGCCATCAAGTGCTGTGACAATAGCCTGTTTAATTTTGGAAGTCTCTTGGACCACCCTCACCAACAACTCAAAGGAAGTTGTCTCCTGATTAGCAATGTTTCTTGTTATATAGCCTTTAACTGTAAACATGGACTCATGTAGAGATAATATATGTATAATTTGTCAGTAGGTTGTTGGACTAATATGTTCCCTCTGATTTTTAAAACTAGCTACGCATTATGTATCTCTCTCACTGTCTAACCCTTCTGCCATGTTTTCCCCATTTAAAGTGCCCTCATTTTCTCCATTTCTCCCTTGAAAATACCATTCTCCTATGGTCCCAACTCTAGTGAGCTTCTTGTTTCCCTTTATCCCTGTTTCCTTGTATAACCCTCCCTCCCCTCCCATTTAAATACCCCCATTTAATACATATCTTCCTCAGTAACACCTGTTTCCTATTGTTCTTCTCTCTCAAGTTCCATTTTTCCCTTTACATCCTTTTCCCCTTCAGTATTCTTGGTCCCTGCAGTTGCATCATAGTATGCACTCACTTATAAGGATTTGGTGCTAGGTTCCACATCTGAGGGAGAACATATGTCATTTGTTTTCTGAGTCTGTGTTACTTCACTTAACAGGTTCTAGTTCCATCCATTTACTTACAAATTTCATGGTTTCATCTTTCTTTACTGCTTCAATTTCCATTGTGTAAATGTACCACATTTTCATCATCCACTCATCAGCTGAGGGACACTTAGGTTGCTTCCATCTCTTAGCTATTGTGAAAAGAGCAGCAACAAACATGGTTGTACAAGTTTCTCTGTAATAGGATGAGTTCTTTGGGTATATGCCAAGGAGTGGTATAACTGGGTCAAATGGTAAGTTCATTTTTAGTTTTGTAAGGGTTTTCCAACTGCTTTCCATAGGGGTTGAGCAACTTTGAAATACCACCAGCAGTGGATGAGCATTTCTGCTTTCCCCACATCCTCTCCAACATTTGATATCATTTGTTCTCTTGATCTTAGCCAGTGTGACTCAGGTAAGATGAAATCTTCAAGTGGTTTTAATTTGCACTTCCCTAATTACTGATGATGTTGAACACCTTTTAAGATGCTTCTTAGCCATCTTTATTTCTTCTTTTGAGAACCCTCTGTTTAGCTCCTTATCCCATCTATTAATTGGGTTACTTTGTTTCTTGTTTCTTCGTTTTTTGCGTTCTTTATATAATCTGGATGTTAAACTCTGTTTTGGTTGTATCTTTACATGGCTTTACGTATTACAGTGATGTTGGCTTCATAGAGGGAATTTGGAATTTCTCCCTCCATTTCTATCTTTTTAAAACAAATCAAGTAGTATCAGATATAGATCTTTAAATGTCTGATAGAATTATACTTTAAAATGATCTGGTCCAGGGATTTTTTTTAGTTGGGCAATTTTGTATCATTCTTTCAATTTCCTCATGTGTTATGAGTCTGTTTAAGTTGTTGATCTCTTCTTGGTTTAGTTTTCATGATTCCCATGCTTTTAGATACCCATCTATTTCTTTTAGGTTTTCAAATTTGGTAGCATATATGTTTTTAAAGTATTTCCTTATGATATACTGGATCTTTTTGGTGTTTGCTGTGATGTGTCCCCTTTCAGCTCTGATTTTGTTGATTTGGAGGTGCTCTTTCTTTCTTTTTCTTAACTGGGCTAGTGGTCTGTCAATCTTCTTTATCTTTTCAAAGAACCAGATCTTGGATTGGTTGATTCTTTGTATTTCTTTCTTTGTTTCTATTTCATTAATTTCTCCTCTGATTTTTGTTATTTTTTCTTATCTGCTAGGTGTGGGTTTCATTTGTCGCTGATTTTCAAGTGTCTTGAATTGCAATGTTAAGTCATTTATTTGTGTTCTTTCTGATTTTTTTAAATATAGGCACTTACAGCTATAAACTTCCTTCTCAGGACAGCTTTCAACATATCCCAGGAGTTTTGTTGTGTTGTATTGTCCTTTTCATTTAGTTCCAGGAATTATTTTATTTCTTTCTTAATTTTTCCTTTGACCCATTCATCATTCAGGAGTGTGTTATTTAGTCTCCATGTGTTCATGTAGTTACTAGCGTTTCTTCTGGTGTTGATTTTAAGCCTTATTGCATTGTGGTCTGATATAGTGCATGGAAATATTTCAATCTTTTTGTATTTGTTGAGGTTTGTTTTGTGCCCCAGTATGTAGTTGATTTTGGAGAAAGTTCCATGGGGCACTGAATCGAAAGTATATTCTTTGGTGCTTGAGTGGAATATTCGGTAGATGTCTGTTAGGTCCATTTAATGTATGGTATTTTTTAATTCAGATGTCTGTCTGTTAATTCTCTGTCTTGTTGACATATCTAAAGGAGACAATGGAGTACTGAAGTTTGCTACTATTAATGAGTTGGGATTAGATTAATCTGGGTCTTAAAGTTCTATAGCACTGTTTTTATAAATTTGTGTGCACCAGAGTTTGGTGCATGTATGTTCATGATTTTAATATTTTCTTTGTCAATTGTTCCCTTGATCAGAATTAAGTGGCCCTCTTTATGCCTTCTGATTAGTTTTACTTTGAAGTCTATTTTGTCAGGTATTAGAATTGCCAACTCCTGATTTTTTCTTAGTACCATTTGCTTGGAATATTTTTTTCTATCCTTTCATCTTAAGGTAGTGCCTATACTTGAAACTGAGATGGGTTTCTCGTAGACAACAAGAAGATGGTTTTTGTTTCTTAATCCATTCAACTAGTCTGTGTCTTTTGACTGGGGAGTTCAGTCCATTGATATTTAAAGTTATTAATGAAAGATGTGTATAGATTCCTGGCATTTTGATTTCTGTTTGCATTCTTGGTGTAACTGTGAAGTTCCACAGTTATTCCTTCATTAAGTTTCTGTCTGTTATCCCTTGGGCATAATTGTTCATTTCTTCAACTCTTTGTATTGCTTTAAGAACTCTCTGAAGGGGTAGTTTTGTGAACATGAATTCCTTCAGCCTACTTGCATCATGGAAGATTTTTCTTTCCTCTTCTACTATAATAGACATTTTGGCTGGATAAAGTAATCTGGGTTGGCATCTGTGGTCATTTAGAACTGGGAATACTTTGGTCCAGTTTCTTCTGGCCTTCATAGTTTGCTGTGAGAATTCAGTTGTAATTGTGATGGTTTTTCCTTCATATGTGACTTGATTTGTTTTCCAGCTTTCAGTATTCTCTCTTTGTTCCGTACGTTTAGTGTTTTTGCTATGTTGTGCCATGGAGAGTTTCTTTTCTGGTCTTGTCTATTTGGTGTTCTATATGCTTCTTGTATTTGTATGGGCATGTCTTTCTTTAATTTTGGGAAGTTTTCTTCTATAGTCCAGTTGAAGAGCTGCTCTATACTTATCTTGAGATTCTTCTCTTTCCTCTATGGCTATGATGTATTATTTTGGTCTTTTTATGCTGTCATATAATTCCTGCATGTCCCGCTCTTTTGTTTTCTAAAATTTTTAATAATCTTTGCTCAAGTGGTCTAATTCATCCACTCTATCATCTAGTCTTGTTATTCTGTTTTCTATTTTATTCATCCTATTGGTGAGGCTTTCTCCTGTCATTTCTAATTGGCTTACTGAATGTTTTACTTCCTTCTTCATTTCCGCCTGAGTGTTTTTCAATATTTCTACTCTTCTCTGAATTCATTCAGAAGTTTATCCGTATTTTCTTTCAATTCTTTGATTTTTTTTGTTTGTGTGTTCTTTAAATTCACTGAATTCTTTTACTATGTTTATAATTCTTCTTTGGAGTTCCATGTCCTGTGTTATCTCCAGGGGTTTCCCATTGTATTCCTCTATAGGACTATTGGTACTCAGTGTGGATATATTATTTGGATTTTCATGTTATTATTTTTTCTCTGTGACTTTGACATGTGGATTTCTTTGGTAGTTTCTGACACTTGTGTGAGACCCAAGATTTCCTTTGTTGTTTAGGTCTGCTTCTCTTTATAAACTTTATGTGCTTTGTGTGGCATGAAAAGCTGTTTGGTCTTGGTTCACGTTCTCTCTTTTGATTTTCTGTTGGATGGACAAGATGGCTTTCATCCTGCTGCTCAGGAGTTTCAACAGAGGCCCAAGTTGGATGAGGATCAGATGCTCTCAGGCTTTCTCCTAAGGTATCAATCCCTCTAGTCAGCAGGCACAGTAGAATTTGGGCAGATTGCTAGGTAGAAGTAGGATTCAGGACTCTCAGGTAGGAGAGAGTCTGATTTCAGGAATCCAGATTGTGGGTGGGACAGCCAGGGATGAAGGCTGGACTCATGTATCCAATGAGGAAGTGGGAGGGGGGACTGGCTTTAAGGGCTCCAGGGAGCTTGACTGGAATTAGGTTGGTCTGGGTGCAAGGGATCAGGAAGCAGTGAGGAATCTGGGCCAGGAGGGTAGTCCAGAGGTCTAAAGTGCCAAGAGAAGAAGTTGGCAAGTGCCCAGGGTAGGTGGTGAGATGACAGAGTTGGGGAGCTGGGAGCATGAATGAGGTTGTGATTTTTTCTCTTTTCTTTGTTACAGGGGTAGATTTCCCAGGTTTGCTATACAGGTTCCATGAATTCTTTTCCTTATCCCTTACATGAAACTGAAAATCCACCTGCCTCTGCCACACAAGTGTTAAGATTAAACACTTGCATCACCATGCCTGGCTTAATACCTATTTTTCTTATTTATTTATTATTGCTATTTTATGTGTATGCGTGTATGGCCTGCATGTAGATAGGTACACCCATGTCGTGCAGTGCCTTTGGTGGTCAGAAGAGGGCATTGGATTACCTGGAATTAGAATTATGGACATTTGTTACCACCTATGTGGTGCTGGGAATCAGATCCAGGTCTTCTGCATGAGCAACCAGTGCTCTTAACTGCTGAGCTATCTTTCCAGCCCCATTAATACATATTTCTCTATTACAATAGTAATAAGATTCTAAATTTCCTGCAAATACAAGTAACATGATTTACTGGAATTGTAATAAAAATTAAATTTTTTACATGGAAAAATTAAATAATAAAAAAAAGTCACTTTCTTTTATCTACAAGCAAAAATTTTTTTTTATTTTCTTACTAAGGAAACTTTACTGTTACGTAGTCCTCAAAATTTTTCCATGTCAACCTCAATGATCATTACACTTTCAGAATTAGTGAAATCTATTTAGAATTATTTTTATATAGAATAAGGTTATATGTTCAGTCTTTGCTCTTCTACTTTTTTTTTTCGGTCTTTTTGAGACAGGGTCTCCCTGTAGCCCCAGCTGGCCTGGAACTCACTGTGTAGACCAGGCAGGCCTTGAACTCACAGAGATCTACTTTCCTCTGCCTCCCAAGTGCTGAGACTGCAGGCGTGTGCCACCACACCTGGCAACATTTTTACTGAAATAGCTACTGACTATGGTAAGTCTGGCTCTGTTGAAGCAGACTGTCTTGAATAATGTTGCTTTATTTTGCTAGGTGAAAAGTGCCATTTAAAAATAATATATGTATTTATTTGAGAATTTCATACAATGTAGTTTGATCATATTCCTTCTCTATCAACTCCAAATACACTTCTATCTCCTTATCCACCCAACTTCCTGTCCTTCTGTTATTGTTAAAGCTTATAGAGTTCAATTTGTCTTGCTCAAATACGCTTGGGTGTTGGCAGATCCCTTGGAACCTTATCCACCTACCAGAGGTCACACCTTTAATGAAAACTGACTGTCTCCCAGCATCTATCAATTGACAATAGCTCCTTAGCTTTGAGTCGACTTCATACCCACCTTCACTGCCATGCCGGAATTTTGTCTGACATGGGCTTACACAGGTCTTGTACATGTTGTTGCCACCGCAGTGAGGTCATATCTGCACCTACTCAGTTGTGTCCAGCAAACATTATTTCTCTAAAGTCATCCAATGCCTCTGTCTCTTACAATCTTTCTATCTCCTCTTTCACAGTGATCCCTGAGCATTGGAGAACATTGTGATGTTCTCATTTATGGCTGAGCAATCCGTATTCTTTTAATCTCTACACCTTGAACAATTGTTGGTATCTATGTTAATTGTCAACTACTGCATAAAGAAGACTTTATGATGACAGTTGAGAAATATACCAATATGCAGGTATAAAAATAAGTCATTAAGAATCAGTTTAATACCCTCTCCATTTAACAGAATAATAGTAGAAGGTTCTCCCCTTGATCTGTGACCTCTTTATCCACAGGTTTCAGGCCCTGATAATAGGGACAAATATGGGTTCCATCCTGTGGAGCTGGTCTTCAATCCAATCATAAAACATTTGGTCATACCCATTACATTCACATCACTACTACACCAATAAGCATGTCTTACCCAGTCAGCTGTTCTTGTATTTGTTGCATGGTTCACAGCTGGGCAAGGTTAATGATTACTTTTCTCTTTCAACAGTGTGTGTAGCACCTTTCAAGGCTATGAAAGCTAGCCAGTGGGAAGGAAGCTTCCAAGTTAGTACCAGTTTGATTTCTCTGTGTTCTATGACTCATGTATGTAGTCTCTTCATCAGTAGGGTCTTACTCTCAAGTCTTGGTAGATAACCAAGAATACTGGCAATAGTCTGTAATATTTGGTGATCCATAGGACCTCACTGGCCAGCAACTCCAAAAGAAGTAAGCCATTCTTGGCACTGAGCTTTTATTTTGTATCTAATAGGATCATTGCCCTCCCCCATTATAAGGTAACTCTGTTTAATATATATATGAATCTTATAAAGTAGTAGGTTCAGACCTAGCATCCACATATGAGAGAAAATATGTGGCCTTTGTCTTTCTGTGTCTGGGTTGCATCACTCAGGATGGTTGGTTCTTTCTCTATCCATTTACCTGCAGTATCTAAAAGGGGCATCATTATAAAGGAAATCCAATTAAATTCTTTATACATGTGTATATTTTAGGAAATTTCTGCAATAGTAGGTTCCCTGATGACTTTTTGAAAAGGTCTTTAGTGTTATTTATTCCTCTCTATACTCTCTTCTCTTCCCTGCCCTCCCATTCCCCATCCCATTTCAACCCTTCCTGTTCCATTAATTCCCTCATCCTCTTTATATTGCTACATTCTATCTCCTGTCTGAAGATGAACTGCCTCCCAAGGCTTCTAACAACTTTCCTAACTTCTATGTGTTTTCCAACTGAAGCACACATATCTAGAGATTCAAAACTAGCATCCAGTCACAAGACAGAGTATGTGATATTTGTTCTTCAAGTTCTGAATTATCTAATTCATGATGATTGCTTCTCATTTCATTCATTTATCTGAGAATGTCATAATTTCCTTTTTGTTAACAGTTGAATATCATTCTATTGTTAAGCATATCACATTTTCATTACACATTCATCAGTTGATGTATATCTGGACTGCTCCCATTTCCTTATTCTCTTAAAGTTGTTTGGGGAATCCTGATTTTTCTGTATTGCTATATATGTTTATAATCATTTTGCCAATATCTGTTAAGATTTCTGATGGAGTTTTGACTATAATTCTACTAGACTGCATGTCAACTGAAAGTCTATGTGTAAATTCACTACTATTTTTTCTTTTACGTTACTGTGGATTGAGCTCAGGGCCTTGATGAACACTCTATCACTGAGCTACATCCTCATTCTGTAAATTACATTATTCTTAAACTCATGAGCATCTATGCATATATCTATTGGTTGACTTCCCTTATTCATGTGTTATCATTTTCAGTATGTAAAACCTAAAAATAAGTTTTCTTTAAAACCAAGTATTTCATATATTTGTTGGTTCTAGAAATTGTATTGTGTTTTTAATTTTTATTTAAGTATGATTGAGATACAAAAAGCTGTATATATTTGATGCATACAGCTTACTTTGTTTATGAATAAGTCTAAACCCATGACACTCTCCGCAGGCCCATATACAAACATCACATCACAAAGTGTTCTGTCACCCATTTATTATTATTATTGTTATAAGTATTTTTACATGTGTGATAAGAACTATTTGCTTAGCAAAATTTAAATTGACAAAGCAGTTTAGTTAGTGATATGCATCATGCTGTATAGATCTTCAGAACACATTTATATTATACATATATGTGGAGCCCACAGTTTTTGACCATTGCTTTGGCATTTCCTGTGGCCCTGGCAACCACCTCTCTAATTCCTGTTTCTACATGTTGGAGTGTGTTTTATGTTATAAAAGAAAGTGAGAACACACACTATTCATCTTTCTCTATATGGTATATTTCACTCACCATAATGGCCTCCAGTTCCATCTGTGTCAGATGGCATGATTTCTTTCTCTTTATTTAAGTTTTTGTTCCTTTGCTTAGATTTTATTTGAATTCGGTTTACAGAGATGGGAGATTAATTGTTAGACACAGGTCTCCTCATCCAGCTCTGGATTATCTGATATTTACCGTGACCTCAAATGTGTGGTAATCCTCCTGCCTCAGTCACTTGAGTGCTGGTATCACAGACATGAACCACCATGCCAGGCCTGACTTAATTTTTAACTAACAAAATAATTATATATATATATATGGAGTACAATATAATTTTGGATGCAATATATATTATATAGTGATCAACAACCTGCAATATTCCATTCTTTCATACTAATATTTAGTCATTTAATCTATTTCCATATCGTGGGTAATATGATTAATGCTTCAATGAATATAAAAGGCCTTGAATTAATTTTCTTTGGACGGAAACTCAGAAATGTAGTCTATGGATCTGATAAGAGGTGAATACATAAAATAAATAAGGAGCTCATAAAATTCAGTAACATAAACCAACTCAATCCAAAATTGAACAAATGACCTAATTTTTTTTTTCTAAGAAGACATGCACATACCTAGTAGGTACATAAAGCTGCCCAACACTGATTATTAAAGAAACAAAACTAAAAGTTGTAAGATATAATTGCTTAGGATGTTTGATATTTTAAAAAATACCCAGGAGATGGTGTTGACAAGGATGTGCAAAAAAAAAAAAAAAAGAAAAAGAAAAAAGAAACTCTCATGCACTATTGGTGGAAATAGAAAATAGTAAACCCATTATCAAAAAGATATTATTTCTCCCCAAATACTAAAAATGCAGCTACCTCAAGACTCTTTTGTTTTCACCTGAATTTCCAATTTTTAATTGCTAGTCTACATAAGTGAATAGATTTTTATGCAGTGATCTTAAATATTCATGTAATCCTAGTAAATAATTACATCATTGGTGAAGAAAAGAGACATTTTCCTTTTCAATATACATGTTTTTAAAAAATCATTACATTTCCTTTTCTCAAGTCTCCCAGAACAGCACTGAATAGCAGTAGTAAGAGAAGACATTACTTTATTCCCAATTTTAAAGTGAGAAATGTTAAATTATCACCATTAATTATAATAGGTTGGTTTTATGCTTTTTGTTGGTGAGTCTTACATCTTTGTTGGTCTCCATCTTTGGTGCTCAAATAGCCTCACAGCCTCTTGATAAACTGGTATTATCTGTTTATGGCACCAAGCCTGACTGATACAGCTTTTTTAGGATGTTATCTTTATTACTTTTTTTGTTTTACTAAGACTAAAGTTCTCAGGTATTTTTGATGAGTGTTTATTAATGGATGTTAGTTGAACTTGAAAAATAACTTTCTTCATCTGCTAGGATGAGCACATGATTGTCTGCTTTAATCTTTTCATTGTGTTAATTATATTGACTGATATTTGGATGACTCTAGAATTTCCAGGATAAAACCACAGGAGGACATATTTTATTGTTTAGTGTAAACTGATCCTTTTGATATTTTAAATTTTTGTGGTTTATTCATGATGCATGTTGAAACTTCATGAAATAAACTAGTTCAAGAAAACAGTTAACATTTGTGTTGATTTTTGCTTATAAATAAAATCTTTTCTTCTTGGTTTGTTGAGTTGCTCCATTGTAGCCAGTCTGTCTGAAATATTCTTTGTTGGAATTTAATACATCTGTTTAGACTATGCATTTATTCTTACATGAATTCTAGTAGATTTTATCTTTGGAAGAATTTCTGCATAGTCAAATTTATGTTCATAGCCCTGATTATAATATGCCAGTATCCTCTTAATGCTTACATGAAGTATAACTTCCTCTTCTGTTATAAACACTTTTGAATTTTTATTTCTTTATTTTTTCTTTTTTCTTCTTAACTAAATTATTATTAATTCACAGATCATACCAAGGGAAAAATTTTTCTTTCATTGATATCCTCAAGTTTATTTGTATTTTCAGTCTCATTGATCTGTGCTCTTTCTATTTTTGTCTGCTTGCTTGACTTAAAATTAATTTGCTCTTTTTTAGATTATTCCATTGAAATTTTAAATTACTTATTCATTTTCGATATTTTATTTATGAGTTTTGAGTGTTATGACTGCATGTAGGTAAGTACATCTGTGTCGTGCAATGCCTGCAGAGGACAGAATAAGCTATCGGATACCCTGAAACTGGAGTTATGAACAGTTGTTAGCTGCCATGTGGGTGCTGGGATTCAAACCAGGATCCTCTGCAAAAGTAGCCAGTGTTCTTAACTCTCCAGCCCCTTATCAATAAAAATTTTAACCACAAATGTT
>NW_008340129.1:561523-567181 GCF_000622305.1 Nannospalax galili | reverse complement strand
TGCTCTTTCTATTTTTGTCTGCTTGCTTGACTTAAAATTAATTTGCTCTTTTTTAGATTATTCCATTGAAATTTTAAATTACTTATTCATTTTCGATATTTTATTTATGAGTTTTGAGTGTTATGACTGCATGTAGGTAAGTACATCTGTGTCGTGCAATGCCTGCAGAGGACAGAATAAGCTATCGGATACCCTGAAACTGGAGTTATGAACAGTTGTTAGCTGCCATGTGGGTGCTGGGATTTGAACCCGGATGTTCAGCAAGAACAGTCAGTGTTCTTAACCACTGAGCCATCTCTCCAGCCCCTGAAATTTTAAATAATTTATATTAAAAAACACATTTTGTCTTTTAGAGACAGGATCTCCCTATAGTTCCAGCTGGCCTGGAACTTGTTATGTAGACCAGGCTGGCTTGGATCTTGAAGAGATCCACCAACCTCTGTTTCCTAAGTGCCGAAACTAAAGGCATTCACTAGCATGACCAGCCCTGAATTTTTCCTATGTAGACACTTAGCATTATAAATATCCTTCTGTAGGTTTTTGGATTTATCTAGTATGCAGTTTATTCATTTTTTGAAAATTTTTATGTCTTTATTTTAGTCTCTAATGTATTAATCATAATCCTTTGTAATTCCTGGTTTAATAGTTCTTGTATATTGGTCATACATTAGTCTAACCCTATTCCTTTTATTTTTATTGATTTATTTCCTTATGCTTTTCTGAGTCTCATAAATTTTTATTGAAAAGTATATCTTCTGTGGGAAGAATTAGCATTCATGTCAGGAAGGGTGCATGCTTTCCACACTAGGCACTGAGCATTGTCTGAGTAGTGGAGCAGTGAGTAATCTAGCAAAGTGCTGAACTGGTTTGGATTTATTGTTCTTACAATTACATTCAGCATGTCACAGTCATCTTATGTTAAGTTGTGTTTGGAAGGAGAATATGACGGTGTGCTCCTCTCCACATCTCCTCTCAGTTTCAAGCCTCCCATGTGTCTTTAGCCTCCTCCTCTTCCACATGGTGCACAATTAACATCAGTCTAGATGTGCCGGGCAGGAAGATTTCTTTGTCGCTTTGGGCCTCCCTGTGTCTTGGTTTTGGCAATGAACCTGCCTGCCAGTCCTTCTCTTCTTCCTGCTGTGGGCAGAACTGTTTGAGTCTAAGCTTGATCCCTGCCCTTCCCAGTAGGTGATGGAATTTTCAATTTTTTTTCATGGACCACAGTAGCTTTGCTAACCTGTGTTTGAGTGATGTAAAGGACCCTTACTCTCTTTTGGGGACAGCAAACCCAGACAGTGCTTCCTCCCTGTCCTGCAGCAGCAGCCATTCCCTCTCTCAGGCTTGTGCCATGGAAAGAAGTCACTGTGCATCACTGACACCCATACCCCAGTGAGTAAGCGCTCATGGTAGCTTTGACTTTCCTTCAACCTTTCCCTCAGTTGAGCCAGTGCTTGAGTCTTGCCTGTACTTGAAGGCTCCTAAATTTTTGCATATTTCACGGTATTTGGTTACTCTGTGACAACTCTAAAAGATATATATGATTTTGTATGTTATCTACATTTTTCAATCCTTCATGATAGGAATGATACTCTCTCTAGATTTCTACCTTTAAGGGGAAGTTGAAAGCCCCCAGTGATACTGTATTATCACACACCCCCTTTTTAAATTATTTATAGTTTTCTTCCATTTTGTTGTTTTCACCTTAGTCTCTTCTCTACGTGTGGCTTCCTGTCATGCAAATCTTAGTAACCTGGAAATCTGCTTGGCTTAGGCTGTACATATACCTCTTTCCAAACAATGCATTTAGCTACCTGTTGGCAGCCTTAGGACCCACACATGTGCACCTACATTAAACAATGGAAATCAGCTACTCCCTTTAGGAACCCCCTGATAATTACACATTTCTAGTCAAACATACCCAGGAACACAATTCAGGAGCTATGGACAATGGACCAATCCTGCCTAGATTGGTTTTATTTGCATGCACATTAAGGCAAAACTATGTTGCCATGTGAACTTTAGAAAAACTCCTCTATTTACCACATTTTTTCCTAATGTGTAATGTGGGTGCATATGATTAGAATCAAAAGCATAAAGGAAAATCCAGTAAGCAAGGGCTCACATAATCCAAGTCCTCAGCCAAAAGAGAGAACCACTCAAACTACATGGCCCAAAACAAAACTCTATCTTCTCTTGAACTCCATGAAATAAAACTTGTAATAAAAGTCAGGAGGTACTCGAGTATCTTTTTTTATTGAATTTTTTGTGTATTTCATACAGGATAGCTTAAACAATCTTAATCATCTTTATACCCGCATCCCCACTGGTAGCCTCCAATACCTCCCCCCACCAACAGGAGCCCATCTACTCACTCATCTCTGTTAAGGCCCACTGGGTTGTCAGTGTCTCCTATCCCCAAATGTTCCCCAGTGCAAGTCTGTCCACTGAGCCTAGCCAGCCTATCTAGACTCCCTTGTTTTAGGAAGATCAGCTCTTCTTAATCTAGCAGCAATAAATTGAGAACATTCCTTTAGATAAGATTGGGGTCTGCTGTTCATTTTCCCAGTTCTATTCTGGGTTATTGTCTGCCTGAGTTTGCATGGGATTTGTGTATGCTGACACCATTGCCATAAAATTATATGAGCACATTTCCCAGGAGCTTGTAGGACTGTTTCCATATGGTCCTACACCTCCTCACTGGCTTTTACAATCTTTCCACCACCCTCTTCTGTGATGGTCCCTGAGCCTTGGATGGAAGAAGTTTAATAAAGGGATCCTGTCCAGGGACCAGCGTTCAGCATACTCTTGATCTCTACCCTTTGGCTATTTGTGACCTTTTGTGTTCCCAGCCCCCCGCTGCATGAGGAAGCTTCATTACTGAGAACTTCAATGGATGATCCAACACCAGCTTCAAGACCAAATAACCACATCAATGGCCAGCACATCATATGTCATTGGTGCAGTAGTGGCACTTTTATCTTGGGGGCAATCAACAGCTACCTAATTTGACTGAACACTCACTCAAAGGGAGGAAGCTCAGTAATGTAAACATAGCTTATACATGGCTGGAGTGGCCATAGACCTTGGAGAAAACTCCAAGACTGTCACATCGCAAGACTAATGTCATTTCTTACTATGTGCAAATTGTGTATCCTTATGTTTATAGACAAGTAACCTGTCACCTCCCATCAAAGAAGCTCATTTTACATCAGTCAGATACTATTACCAAGTACCACAGCTGGTTACACATGGACATTGTTTATGAACTGCCCAGGCCTAAGTGACACATCTACAATGCAACCTCTACACCTAAGGCTCATGGGACATAGAACAGGGATAATGAGAAGGACACTAATGAATCTCTCAGTTCTCAATAATGAGGCATTTGAGTATCTTTACTAATGTGACCTGATGATCCCTTGCAGAATATTATGACATTTTTTTCCTTTTGCGGTATTTATATACAATGCAAATATATGCCAAAATATCAAACAAATATATACAATTTTAGTTTCTTAAGCATGGATCAAAAAATGGAAAAAAATAAAATAATCTTATTAACCAGGAAATGAGAGCATTATATTCAGTCTAATGAAATGACATCAGTTCCGTATAGTGGAAGCATTTCTATTCAGTCCAACCCAGAGAATCCATGTATCAGAACATTAAACACTTAAGTGTAAATGTGTAATGTTTAAAGGAAAATTTTATATACATGTTATTTGCATGGACATTTTCTAATATAATATCTGTTTCCATAAACAAAGTCCCTATTTATGTAACGATCTATGAAATCAATGGATTTATTTGAGAAGGAAATTCAACAATTGATTCTACTATAAAAAATGAATCTACAATTTTACTTATACAATAAAATGAAAGTTCTGTAACTGAATTGTTAACATATTTACTAGATTATTTCACAAAGAATTCTATCAATAAGGAATAATTAAATTTATATTGATTGTGGTAAGAAATTATGATGTTTTCATTAATTACATTTTCATTGCCTAGAAATTTCATACATGCATATAACATGTTTGTTTTAATCAAATCCAATCCCTGTTCTCTTCCCTCCAATTTCTCCTATACTTTCCCGTTTCCCCTCCCCATTCACTTTATGTGCTGTGTTTTGAAACTCAACTCATAAGTCCCACCCTGGAAGAGGAGGAATCAGTCTTCTCAGAGATGTGACTGCTGTGATGCTACCCATCCTCCAGTAGATGGTCCCACTCATGCACTAAGTATTCTGATCTTTTTTTATTGCTTTGCTTTAAATAAAGTTTCTTCCTTACTTTGCAATCTATAAAGTCTTTTATTCATTTCTTGAATAAAACACCAATAACCTGACAACATCCTGCTCAGACATGACTACCATTAACAGCTGCATTAATGAATGAGGGCCCACATCACTGTGTTCTATTCAGTCAAACATTTTTTATGGACCTTGCAGAAAGCATTTTCAGCAGCACGGGTTCTGTTCCATTCTTCATACTCTTTCTTTTGTTCTGTTTATATTACTGATCTTGGATGAAGTGAGAATTCACTAAATCAGCATTTGCACCTTATATAGTTACCTTACAGCAGCTTTCTGCAGCTGTGACAGGTCAAAATTCCTTTGTAAACTATGGAAGTAAACATTGCGCATCACATACCATTCAATTCTTAGTGTCTAATATGGTTCCTTAGCAGTAGGTTAGCATCTCCTCCTGCCCTGAAGGGTGGTTCTCTGTGATGCAGAACTATGGAATCATAACCTGTCATCATAGTTTCATGCCAGTTACAATGTTATTAAATAACATTCCTTCATACCTAATTAATAGAGTTATCATTTATACAATGCTTTGCCATAACCTAGATTTATTAATTCCTTGGATTGAGTTAACTGTATTTTACTCAATAGTACTATTTTTTTACAGTTGTTTCTCTGGAAGAAAGATAAAAGACAGAAAAATTGCATTAGACAAGTCAGAGAATAAAAGCATTCCTTTATTCTGCTCAGAGAATAGTCTCTTCAGATGACATTTGTCCAGGGCATTTTAATACACCTCTTTCCCTCTCTTTCAGGAAGAACATCCTGTGTATGCCTCAAGTAATATCTATTGTTTCAATTACATTTAAAATTACTTGTTGGTAAGTAAAAATTTTCCCCATTTATTTTTGATGATTGACAGTCAGGAACTACTTTAAGTCATATGTATAGTTTGTATTGAAAGAAAAAAAGATACAAAATTGAAGCAAGATGATTATATCTGACAAAAGTCCTGTGACAACTGAATCTTTATTACTGTTTATTTTTATTTTTTATGTGTATGCATGTATTGCCTGCATGTAGGCAAGTGCACCCATGTTGTGAAATGCCTGGGGAAGACAGAAGAGGCTATCAGATCCCCTGGAACTAGAGTTACGGACAATTGTTAGATGCCATGTGGTTTGCTGGGATTCAAACCCAGGTCTTCTGTAAGAAGATTCAGTGTTCTTAACTACTGAGCCACCTATACAGCCCTGACAACTGAATCTTGAAAGGGGTACTTAGTAAGTATTTAATGGGAATACAAAGATGGAGTATGCTATAATAATATATTTATTATAAACAATAAAACTGTTAATAAACATTGTATACATACTTCATTGGATTATGAATCTTCTTTTATATGG
>NW_008340129.1:547124-561496 GCF_000622305.1 Nannospalax galili | reverse complement strand
CACCTCTTTCCCTCTCTTTCAGGAAGAACATCCTGTGTATGCCTCAAGTAATATCTATTGTTTAAATTACATTTAAAATGTAATAGATACATTTTGTGTATCTATATATATATATATTACATTATATTACACATACAATACTATAGAGCAGATTTTTAGAGTTCCTGTATTTGGATTAACTAAAACATTATACTTGTTTGCTTTTTTGTTTGTTTGTTTTGTGATTTGGGTGGGGGCAGGTGCCATGGTGCATATGAGAGGTCAGAGGTCAACTTGTGGAATTTTGTTCTCTCCTTCCGTCATGTGGATTCAATGGATTGAACTCAGTTTTTCAGGCTTGATGGACTGCAGCTCTACCAACTGAACAATCTCTGATGCCTTTTGATTAATAGTTGCTTGCTACTTCCTCTCTGCAGCCCTGGAAACCATAATCTTATTTTTTATTCTCTGGATTTGTCTATATAGTGTACTACCTGTAAGTAGACCCAGGTAGTTTCCTATAACTCACTATTTCATATACCATAAAGTTTACTTTTGTTGTCTAATGTTATCAAATGCTTTTCTTTTAAAAGGTTCAATACCATTTCATTCTATGCACATATCACATTTTATTTATCTATTATTAGCTGACCACTGATTGAAGCAAGTTATTTTTGGAAATTTAGTTTGAACAAGCTGGCCCTTTCAAAATATGAAGCACAGAAAGTGGGCTAGAAGGCATCCAGGAGGAAACAAGTGACCAACGGATTACAAAAATCTCTGGATTTACACTTTTAAAAAGATTATTGTTTATTTATTTATTATTTATTTATGTGTGCGTGTGTGTACATGTGTGTATGTGCGTGTGTGAACAAGTCTGTGCAGGTACCCACAAAAGCCAAAAGAGAGCAGTGGATCCTCTCTAGCTGGTGTTAAACATGGGTGCTGGAAACTACTCCAGTCTTCTGCAAGAGCGGCATGAACTTTTTTTTTTTTAATGTACATTTTTATTGAATTTCTGAACATTTCATACAAAGCATCTTAATCATCTTTATACCCTCTCCTCCCTATGCACCCCTTTATAGCTCCCCCCAATTGTGTGAGATCTGTCATATATGTTAAGGCTTATCGAGTCCAGTTAGTGTACCCAGACATTCCTCAGTGCAAGTTCATCCACTCAGGTCTCTAGAGTCTCTTCCTTAAAGAAGATCAACTCTCCCTCACCCAACAGTAATCAGTTGCCAATAGTTCTTCAGCTAAGATTGGGGTTTTGCTGCCCTTTGCCACAGTTCTATGCTCTGTTTTTGTCTGATTGAGTGTGCATTGGTCTTAACCACTGAGCAATCTATCTAGTTCATGGATTTACAGTTTTGTGACAGATTTAAATGTTACAGTTTTACAATAGAATGAGACAATATTATAGAATATTTATTTATTTGACAATGTTTCTCTTCTGAATCCCATGCAGAAAGAATAAAATTTTATCCTGAGTTTTTGTGTTTGTTTCTCTGTGTGCTTTACATTTTTCATTGAAAAGGAACTTGGGGAGATGAAGGAAGAGTGTTAGTTACTTGGAATCCTACATACACAGAATGTCCCTTCACTTCATCATTTATTTTGTTTTGTTTTTGTTTTTTTGTTTTGCTTTGTGGGCTTTTTAAAAATTTTTATTTATTTATTTATTTTTGAAGCAGGGTCTCCCTGTAATCCCAATTGACCTGTAATTTTCTATGTAGACCAGAATGGCCTCAGTCTCACACAGATCCACCTGCCTCTGCCTTCTGAGTGCTGGAACTGAAGGTGTGGGCCATCACACCAGGGTCACTTCCTCAGTTTTCATTGACATTGATATTGCCCATTCTGTTACTGAGAACATGAAATGAAGAAAGTTCTTACTACACAGTCACCTACAAAAGTGCTCAGAATAAGATCTCTGCCCTATGTTACCCTACACTCTCACTATAGCATTGTACTTCTGGAGTGTTCCTGGCTTCAGTGAACACAGTCAGAGTTTAGTTTCTGTTCCTCAATCTCCTGAATGATGCTTAGTACTCAGTCTGAGGGCTGACATTTTACCTGGAATCTTTGAAGCCTGTCATCTTTGACAAACAAAAAGGAATGCTGGGGCTGGGTTATTTATATGATATGGATTTCTGTTCTTTTATGATTTGTCACCTAACTAATTTTCCATTCATCACCAGGAAACAAATGCATGTGTGCAAACTAACCCAAGAAAGGGAAGCAATGACTAATATGCAAAATAGAAAATAATGTTGGAGAGGAGGTAAGATTTGTTCTAAGTGACAGCAAATGTAGTATAGAGTCCTTATAGGTGACTTCCACTTTATCCTTAAAATACGAATTTCCTCCACTAGTATTATTAAAGCAGTTTCACTGTTTATTTCTATCAACCAAACAGCACTGTTACTGTTCTGCAAAATTAGCCATTTAATTGCACTGGGTAATTTTTGTAGGGGTCTTCATTATCCTCACGGCATCACAAACTTCTTAGTCCCTGGTTCTCAATCAGTTCTCCACAGAATGGGTCAAAAGAGGGAACAGCCCAGCATTGCTAGTAAATTATTTTTGTGGACAGAACATAAAACTCAAGGTCATGACCATTTGTGTTCATTAAAAATCCCACAGAATTCTGAGATGGAGTAGGGATGTTCCCTCTCTCTGGTGTCCTGGCTTGCTTCCAGCTGGATAATTACTTTCTGCCTGTAAAAATGATTCCCTTGCCATTGGAATTGGCTTAGGAGTTCATTTATGTATTTTTCCTACTCCTAGCTTGCATCTGTTGTTTGATGGTGCCGATTTCAATAAGTTGAATGCTACCTGCTTTTCGTAGGGCTTGTTTTGGCAAAGACGCTTTGTTTCCCTAGTAATTTTCATGGGCTCAGAAGGTTGAAGTTTTTATGTTACTGAATCACAATCTCTGTGTCTTTTTCAGTAAGTATTCTGGAATGAGTGAAAGGAAAGATCTATTTTCAAGCTATTTTCTTGAAGTTATGGTCATTTGGATTTTGATTATATTATCTGCACAACATAGTTTAAAATGAAATGCCCCCCTAAGCTCATGTTTTTGAGTACTTGATCATCAACTGTGAGTGGGCTTTGAGTTGGAAACTAGCTGGCAGGAGGAAGATCCCCAGTGTTTCTATCTCTTCTTCCTGACGGCAGATGCAATGCAGCTAGCAGCCTCATTCTTGCAGCCGTGCCTCCTTCACAAGGATGAGATGCATTCCCTAACTATAAGGAAAACATGTCCTTCCTCCTTTAACTTGCTTCTTGTAATTTATTTGGTCACAGCAGCAGGAAAAGTAAGTAGTGCACGTGCGTACCGATCCAGTATTCTACATAAATTTATGGTTACATATGTAGAAATTCAGGTCAGAGAGAGGCACAAATGCTGCATCACAAGAGGTCACACTTCCATTTGTTTTAAATTGCCACTCTTCTTTCTTAATAGGCATTGTCCTTCAGTACAGCATATATAGCTTTTAAGTCTTTGGTTTTGATTTGACTATCTTACAAATTTTATATAACACAATTACCCCTGAAGATCAGAAATTAAAAATTCAGAAATATAAAAATCTCCTCCCAGAGGTAACATTTTTATCAAGTGGATTTTTCTCTGAGCTTCATGTTTAGCATACTCATGGGAATCAAAGATTTAAAAAGTATTCAAAATTCACCTGGAGGCTGACTGTTATTATTATTTTTAAAAGTTAACCTAAGGTTATTTTCAAAGTTAAAAAAAGATGTTTTCTATCATTTTAAAAGCACTTCTTTCTGTTATTTCTTTCTCTTTTTATATTTGTAGAGAGAGACATTCATTCTGAGTGGATTTTTAAACCTTAACAATTTCTTTTAATTTCTTCTGATTACAAAATAATTTTTATAAATAAAAATGGACCATGTATTTAATATTTACAGGAAACACTGGAAAATTGTTTTGGAAATGGTCTTTCTTAATCTCTTAAAACAGAACAGATAGATGTAATCATTTGACTTTCAAGCTTACCTAGTTGTTACAGAGTTTAGATTAACCAATATTAAACTTTTGAAGACAGTGAGTGGGTACTTGGACCAATCTTTTGTTTATATATGTGAGGAAATTGAATTGAAGATATTGACTCAGTCATGAATCTGAAAGATCTTCTACCAAAATCTAAGTGTCATTGTAACTTTTCTGTCCTTAGCATCTTCCCAGGATTTCAACAATTTCTAAGTATTTATCTGGTACTTTTGCAATTTCTGTCATTCTCTCGATACACTGAAAAAAAAAATTGAGCAGAACATTTTACTAGTCTTCTTAAAAATTTGTCTGAGACTTTATTACATTGTTTACTACCATATGAGAGATGGAATTAGCATTTCCCTAAATGTCTTAAAATGTACATTGAATCTTACCTACACAGAAAGCCTAGAATCTGTGATGCATTAGGAAGAGCTTTACCCAAACTAGGAGACATGGCAAGACTTATGTCAGACCGTCTGCGAGGAAAGATTCAGAGAGCTGGGTGTTACTGGAAGTGGAGAAGCAGGCCTCCTGGAAGTGGTTTGGAGGAGTAGGTTGACAGTGAATAGAGCTGTGACCAGGTGTTCCATGTGAGAGGCTGAACATAATAAAAGGAAAATTGAGTTCATTCCATAGGAGTTGCCAGTCTGGATCAGATTACTGATCCATAAACTTTGGATCCTTTCCCAGAGCAACAGGGGCATGATCCAAGAGCTTATCAAGGAGTCAGAGCTCTTTCATTGGAATCCAAGTCCAGTGGGCTATGAAAAGAAAAGGTGACAGAGATCTGAAAGATAATGGGATATCTGAAGTAATGAACACAGATTTTTGTATTTAAAAAATATTGATCGGGGAACTGAAGAGATGGCTCCTAGGACAACAGCATGTGCTGCTCTTACAGGGGATGGGAGTTCAGTTCCAGGCATCCAATCCGTGGGGCACACAACGACCTGATGCTCTCTCCTGGCAATGAGGAGCACTGCACTCAAGTGAAGAAATCCCCACAAAAGTATATAATACTTAATTTAGGGTGCCATCTGGGAAGTGGGTGTATAGTTGAATAAGATGGTTTGGGATGTCTGTGTGACACACACACACACACACAAAAAAAAAAAATCAACAAATTTTTAAAAAATGTATTATATTTGAGGAGGAAGCACGAAAATTTATGTCGTACAGATTAGAGTTGCAGGCGCCAACATCTCAGTGTTAGTAGCAAAAACAATGAGTCTTTCTGCAAGGAACAATATATTCTAAAATGAAATGCAGATCTTTTCAAAGGTTAAAAACTTATTCAGTTTTATGTCTTACAGGACTTACTGAGTTCAATATTGTGTAACTGTAAAGGTACCTACTGAAATATTTTTGATTAAATACAGAAACAATTTTAATAAACATAAAATGTAACATGGAAAAAATTTGCTCCTTAATAATTAGTAGATGTGAAAAACATTAATATTGAAATCTTCCTGAAGACTTTATATCCATGTTTGGATGCCAAGGGGCTCAGAAAGTAACCGACTATGACTAGTAATAATCAGATATATAGAGATTAGAAATACATGTGCAAACATCTTAATGTCAATTGTATTAAAAATGAATTTTTCTGTATGAAACTGTGTATTTTAATAATGAAATGGAGATCTTTTTTAAAGGTTAAAACCTCATTTAATTTTATGTCTTATAGGGTTTATACTGAGTACAATATTGTATAACTGTAATAATTCACTGTAAACCTAAAAATTGCAGCCAATTTTGAAAGAGATGCATCTTAGCTCAAGAAATTGTTATTGAATAAATCAATGCTGTTGTAATGAAATGCTCCTTCTAAGTATGTGATTATTAAATAAATAATTTTTAAAAATTCTTAAAAATCTATCAAAAATTCAGTCTCATCATTATTTTTATGACAGATAAAATTGTATGCATCTACCACGTACAACACAATGTTCTCAAGTTCACACAATTTTTAAATGTCAAACATCATTTTACCCCATTTACAAGGGCACATTCTTATAGTCCTCATATTGTACAATAGATCTTTTCTCTTAAATGTATTCCTTTTATTCTTCCTTTTTGCTCTTTGACCAACATCTCCCTGATCCACTCACCCTCTTAACCTCTGTTAACTACTCTTCTGATGTCAATTGGAGGATCAAATTTTTTTAGATCCTAAATAGAAATGAGATCATGCACTTCTTGTCTTTCTGTTTTGGATTTGTTTTTTATTTGTTTACCTTGTGTTTTATTTTCCTGTAGTACTACAGATGGAACCTAGACCCTCATACGTGCTAGACAATACTATCCCACTAAGTTACATCCCCAGCCCTTAGTTTACTTTTAATATTGAGATAGGGTTTCACTAATTTGCCAAAACCATTTTTGAACTCTCTCTGTAACCCAAGAAGACCTGGAATCTGCCATCCCCCTGCCTCAGTCTCTGGGAAAACAGATTTGTCCACCAGGTCCAGATGCATTCTTCTTTTTCTTCCTATCTTATTTCCTTTAATGTAATATCTCTCAGATTTACCTACATTGTATCAATGACAGAATTGTCATCCATTGTGTATGCGTGTGAGGTGTTCCACCTGTGATTTCTCATTGTTGCTGTGACCAGAAATGTGATCCCCATGGGAGTGCAGAAGTTTCTTTGAATACTGACTTCTTTTTCTTTGGACGTATATTCAGAATCAGTTACTGGATTATATATTAATTCCATTCTTAATTTTATTTGAGGTATACTTTATTGTTTTCCACAATGGCCACACTCATTTGTACGTGTGCTCTAGACTTCATAATGACTTTTTGAGACACGGTCTCCCTGTAGACCTAGCTGGCCTGGAACTCCCTATGTATACCACACTGACCACACTAGCCTCAATCTCCAAGAGATTTACCTGCCTCTGCCTCCTGAGTGCTGGGATAAAAGATGTGTGCCACCACTCCTTGCATTTGACTATATTTTGAATAATCAGTTTTGGTATTCTATTTGAGTATGAGCATCACACATAATATTTATTAATAATTATGAGTTCATTAAATTACACCTAAGCTTAAAGAGATCTTGAAACACTCCTAACCACAATAAACATAAACAGATTAAAAAAAAAATGAAACCTTGAAAATATTTTTGTACACACATTCTAATGGCATGTAAATTGGGAAATGTATATAAACATAAAGTAGTTCCCAAGTTCCTGAGGTGGGGTGCAACACTCCATTTAGGTAGACACAATGAAAGGGCCCCAAAGCAAGTCCAACCACATCAGAGATGACAGAAGGAAGCCATCTTTATTATCCTCAGGGTCTATGTTTGCTTATAAGGAATGTAGTATCTTACAACTGGACACAGAATCATCTAACAATTAAGCTGTTGGGTGGTCCTGTAAGGGATTTTCTTGATGATTTTAACTGGGGTGAGTAGACCAATCCTAAATGTGGATAGCACCTCCTGATAGTAGCAGCCCAAATAAAAGGAGGTATGAGGAAGAAAGGCCTGCTTGTCGTAAGGTTGTGCTGGCCAGTTCACTTACCCTGTGGAAATTTTGTGCTTCTACCACTGCCACTGCTGCTTTTCACTGACATTAGAACCCAGCTTCCTCAGCCTTCCAGTGGGTACTGAAGACCTGTGGCTCCCAGGAATCTTTCAGGTCTTCAGCACATGACAGGAATCAATGAGGTATCTGGCTTCCTGGACTGAGCAGCTACTGGGTTCTCAACTTCTCCACTGTAAAGGCAGCTACTGTAGAACTACCAGGTGAATACCATGTAAGCCAATCTAATAAATCTCCTTTCAATATATATACATTCTAGTGGGTCTATTCCCCTAGAGAATTCTAACTAAATACATGTTCTAACAGTAAACACACACTCATGCATTCACAAATGCCCAAATAAATTATCATAGAGTTTCAGTGCCATTCTTTTTTATAACATTATCCAATCTAAAAAACATCTCTTACTAAAATATCAACGTTGCCTGATTTCAGGTGTCATCCTAATCAGAGACCTGATGACCTATACAAAATACTGTTTTCTTTTCCTGGTTATGTATTCTACTTTAGTTCTCCAACTAAACTTTACAGTCAATTTAAGTTCTAGAGTGGAAAATGGTAGAGAATAATTGGTGATTAACCTGGAATTTCTATAACTTTATAGTGTATTATACTGTATTCAATATAAGAATACTTACATTATTGTAATATTTAGTCACTTAAATCAAGAACAAAGTTTGTCTTTACAAATATTTGTCATTTTTCAATGCTTTGATAAATGTCATCAAAGTATTTTATATCTATTTACCTTTCTATATATTATTTTTTGCCAGTTTGTTTTGCTTTTTGTTGTTGTTTTTCTTATTTTGAGACAGGACCTCTGTAGCCAGGGCTAACTGCAAACTTCTGATCCTCCTGCCTCCACCTCACAAATATAGGAATTACAAGTCTGTATTACCACATCCACCTGAATTATGGCTAGATTGCTGGAGTCTTGTGTGCTCTTATCAATATTTGGGTTATATATTAAGGCAATCATTTTTTCATGTTGGAATTTATAGCTTGTAGTATTTTTAAATTCTCACATTTTTAGGTAAGTCTAACATTGTTGCTTTTACATTTTCATATATTCCTACATTTAAAAATAGTCTAGTGACTACTATTATCAATAAGAAGAGACAATAATAACATAGATACTACATATTAAAGAGTCTTCTTCATCCTGTTAAAAATTAAAGCAAAGAAAACCTTTATATTGAATCATTATTTGCAAAGAATTGAAGGCAACAGCAGAGCAAGTAAATGAAAGAGCCAAGTGTGAGCAGTAAAATTAGTAACAAATAGAAAAACTAATGATAAGTTACTTTACTCTTCAACAAAAGATAAAGTAAGGTTTATAAAATTAGCAGTTGAACATTCACTGGAAATAATATTTTATATTAAACTTGGTATGTTATATTTATATATACTAGACTTTACAATATGTATTTTCAGACTCAAAAATGCACTTTATATTTTATAAAAGCACCTAAAAAGAATAGTAATATAATGTCTAAAGGGCTGGAGAGAAGAAGGCTCAGCATTTAAGAGCCCTGACTGCTCTTACAGAAGACCTGGGTATGATTCCCAGCACCCACATGGTGGTTAACAATCATCTGTAGCTCCAGTTCCAGGGGATCTGATGCCTTCTTCTGGACTCTGTGGGCATTACACATATGTGTACACTTACATACACACAAGCAAAACACTCATACACATAAAATAAAGATAAACAAGTATAAAAATTAAATACTGAAAATGATAAAACAGAAGAGAGTAACTACAGCCTAAATATATCAATAATTTTATAAGTATCTAATAATAGGCTCCTTAAAAGATATTCCTTTTAATTTAAAATTTAAAAAAGAAAAGCGTTTACTTAATCAGCCACTTTAAAATATCACATCCTTTTTGCCAATAAAACATGAAACACACGTTAAATATGCATAGACAGATATCTGGGATTTGCTTCCATATCCTACAGGAGGGAAGGGTCAGGGGGGCTGAGCACCACATGGAAGAAGTGTGGCCTGTATTGTTGATGACTGCAGCATCTGATGAGAAAGTTCGGTCACTGCTGTAGTTTTGTGCTTTAGAGTTCAACATAATAAATACTAAAAATTAAAGAACAAAATTTAGAATAGTCAGAAAATATCTTAAATGGATCCATGATCACAATAATGTTTAATATTTTTTGAGCTATTGGACGTGTCTTGTTTCTGAATCACCTGAATTCAGTCAGCTCACACTAAAAGAGAAAATTATTTTCTCTATCTAAAATCCCATGTAACTTGACACAAATTAAAATAGTGAATGCTAGCTAAGACCTCCATTTCTTGCAAGCTTAAAGACTTACATATTGAATTATTTCATTGTGAAGAATATTTGCTTATTCATTAGCAAATATTTATTTAACTCAACATTCCTAGGGGTGGGAGAAGATGAAAAAAAACTGTCAGTGTGTTAAGTATTGATTCTTGTAGTACTTTAAGATTTCTATCTGAATTCCAAGCACCGTGCATTGAAGTCCATTTAATTCGGAAAACTGGGAAAAAATAAGTTTTTTTTTTCTTTCTTGACATAGTTTCATAAACATGGTCTGGCACAATTAGTTGAGTTATGTTGGTTCCCAGTGCAGACTTGAGTGTAAAACTCAGAAATAGTAAAAGAAAAAAAAACTATTTTAAATAAACAAGTAAAATACATGATAAAGTGATATAAAGATAACATTTCACATTCTTAAAAATATTATATATTATTTTTATTTTTTTATGTGTATGGATGTATTGCCTGCATGTAGGTAAGTGCACCCGTGTTGTGCAATGCACCCAGAAGACAGAGGGGCTCTTGGATCCCCTGAAACTGGAGTTACAGACAATTGTTAGCTGGGTGCTGGTATTTGAAGCTGGGTCTTCTGCAAGAAAAACCAGTGAGCCATTTCTCCAGCCCCCATTTCATACTTTTTAATTCTCTTGTTTACCCTATGAGCTCTAAAAATTGAAAATTCCTAATTTCTTTTATTTCTCCATACATTACACGTAAGAAAAATTTAGAAAATATAAGAATTAAATTGAAGATGCATATTTGTATGTGATTTGAAAAAGAATATGCTATTATTTCAAGCACTGCATACATATGGATGTGTAGTGTGTGCGTGCGTGCACGCACGTGCGTGTGTGTGTGTGTGTGTGTGTGTGTGTGTGTGTGTATCATTACTTTCCAAGCTCACCAGCACAACGCTACAGGAATTTTTTATTCTATCAATATAAAATGTAATATATATATATATATATGACTACTAAAAACCATATTATGCACTTACAGTAAGAGGAAAAAATTTTATATTTCCAAAACCATTCATATATGTGGAAATTCTTTGCCTGTATTTGTTTTATAAAATATTTCACAGCTTGAAATTGGAGTGCACTGAATCTGAATTTAAAATTTGCTATATTTCCTACCCCGAAGTTTATGTGTTATTCTATATGAAAATGACTGAAAATGTGCAAGTGTAATTTGGCTGAATACTAAAGAGAATTGGAAGACAATTGAATTATGTGTCATTGATTAAATGCACTTTACACCCATAACCTGATTTGAGTGCTATCTAATTTAAAACACATTTTTGGTAAGCCACAAAGGAATAATAATGGTTAGGTCAAGTCAGGTTCCAAGACCAATTTTTTGATTTACTTGTCTTTTTCTTTCTTATACTACAGGTACAAGAAATTCAACATTCTAATGTATTTGTACCGTTATCTTATTTGGCAGAATAATTGTTCCCAAAGAAGTCTCCATCGTAATCCCTATAACATAACGTCTTCACAGGAGAAACTAAGAATGAAAATGAAATTAGGGGTTTTGACTTTAAAATGGCAGATTTTCCTCAATATTCCAAATGGAGTCCAGAGGATCAGAGAAATTCTTAAAAGATGGTAAGGAAGGAAATTAGGTTCACAGATGGACGATGGTAAGACTTTATCTGCTACAGCTACTATATTTCATTTTGGTTATTCACTTTGAATTCCAAATTATTACTGAACAGAAAGAAAAATGTGATTTTGAGAAAGCACAAAGGAAAAAATATTTCTTAGGTATCATCTGAGCAAGTGACTTAGCACAAGTCCCATATTTACCTGAGATCTGCCAATTACTGGTAACATGTCTATCAGAGGATGATTTCACCATCCACATTCTTACCAAGCTCTCAGACTTTTTTTTTTGTCTTTCTGTTTTCACAAGAGTAAAATTAAACTCCATACCAATCAACTCGTATTGATACTTACTCTTATGTGAAAACTTTCATTATGCTTCAGTATTTAAACCAACATTATATTCGGGTAATTATCTGCCCACATACAAATATAACAAATTTTATTATTTACTAGGTCAAACATATTTATTTATTTTATTTTTTAGAATTATTTATTTAGTAACCACATACTTAGAAGAAGCATTTCATTACATCAGCATTGACATATTCAACAACAATTTTCTGAGCTAGGCTGCTTCTCTTACAAAATTGACTGTACATGCTTAGGTTTACAGTTGAATTATTACAGTTATACAATATTGTACTCAGTATAAACCCTATAAGACATAATATTAAATGAGGTTTTAACCTTTAAAAGATATCTCCATTTCATTAGTAAAATACAGAGTTTCAAGCAGAAGACTTCGTTTTTAATGCAATTGACATTAAGATGTTTGCACATGTGTTTCTAATCTCTATATATCAGATTATTACTAGTCACAGCTGGTTACTTTCTGAGCTCCTTGGTATTTTAGCATGGTTATAAAGTCATCAGGTAGATTTCAATGGTAATGTTTTTCACACCAACTAGTAATTAAGGAGAAAATTTTTATGCTTTAAAGAATTAGTTTTTTAATCATTTTGTTTAAATTTTTAATAACTCCATGATTAGAAGTTTTAATTACAGCTTTAACATATTCAGTAACACACTCTGGAGGAACTGTACAACTTTTTTCACAAGTGGGTGCAAGTTTCTAGGTTCACAGTTGAATTAATATAGTTATATATTAAGTATAAGCCCTGTACAACAGTATAAGCCCTGTACAACATAAAATCAGATGAGTTTTTAACCTTTAAAAAAGATCACCATTTCATTTTAGAATATATTGTTCCCTGCAGATAGACTCGTTTTTGCTACTAACACTGAGATTTTGGCGCTTGCATCTCTAATCTGTATGTATCTGATTATTACTAGTCATAATTGGTTGCACTTGGATCCTTGGTGCCTGTGTATGTCTATAAAGTCATCAGGAAGATTTCAATGGTATTGTTTATCACCTCTACTAATTAGCATGATGTAAATTTCCATGCTTCCTCCTCAAATATAATACATTTTTAAAAAATTTGTTTTTTTTGTGCATATTACACAGAACATCCCAAACCATCTCATTCGACTAAACACCCACTTATCAGTTAGCACCCTCCAATAGCCTTCCTCCCCCAACTAGAGCCCTTATACTCTTGTATCCCTGCTACTGCCTGCTGTGTTGTCAGCACCCCCAGCCATTCCCCACTACTAGCCCTTCTGGTGAATCTAGTCAGCCTATCTAGAATTCTTTGTTTTAGGAGCATCAGCTGTTCCTAATCTAGCAGCAATCAGTTGTCAATATTCCTTTAGATAAGATTGGGGTCTGCTATTCATTTTCCGAGTTTCTTAAAGAAATATACTGATCACTTTAATCTTTGGTTATACTTTCCTTTTGGGGGTTTAAGACCATGCAGTTGGCCCAAATAAACCAATTAATTTTTAGTCTTAAGATCGTTTGAAGATCTGTTCCTCAGGGGTCACATGGACTTGGGAGGAGCCCTTGATTCATTTCTTTCACCAGTTCCATCTATGTGAAGATAAGTCAAAGTTCCTGCTCCATCATGGCTTGCTTCACTTGAAACCATGGAGGAAATGTTTCCTCTGTGTTGACCCTCCACTTTGTAGACTGGATACTGGTTCAAGTCCATCGGTGGGTATCCTTGACCTCCGTGATCAAGAGGACAGGTGACCCACCACAATTACAGGACATTTTGAGAGATGCTCATAGTCTCCTAGCCAATCTAGGAGGGCAAGGAGCAAAAACTGTTCTTTATGTCCCTCTGACCAAATTATTATAGGCCTCAAAGTACGTCTGTTAAACACCCAAGAAGGTTAGTTCCACCAGTCTGGTACTTTTTATTACTGTGTGTCATATAGATAAATCTTGGGCAAAGACCATTTGTTCTCAGATAAACCTTACCTCGACATATATTTCTTGTATAATTTGTCAGTAGGTTGTAGGAGTAATATGGTTCTCTTTGGTTTTCAAAACTAGCTAGGTATTGTTTATCTCTCACATTGTCTCACCCCTCTATCATGGTTTTCCCACTTAAGGTGCTCCCATTTCCCCCCTTCCTCCCTTACTAATACCATTCTCTTATGGTCCTACCTCTCTTGAGCTCCTTCTTTCCCTTTATCCCCTAGGTTCCTTGTATACCCTTCACTCCCACCTCCCTTAAACTAACCCAATTTTTATCCATATCTGCCTTGTTAAGGCCTTTTTCCTACTGTTCCTCTCTTTCAGGTTCTTTCTTTTCCTTTACCTTCCTGTTTCTTTTCCATTATCCTGTTTCTTGTAGTAATCTGGTTACATACTCATTTATCAGAGTCTGGTTGTAGGATCCACATATGACGGAGAACATATGTCGATTTTTTTTCTGAGTCTGTGTTACTTCACTTAGTGTAACAGTTTTTAGTTCCATCCATTTACCTGCAACTTTCATGATTTCATCTTTCTTTACTGGTGAGTAAAACTCCATTGTATAACTGAACCAC
>NW_008340129.1:543667-547062 GCF_000622305.1 Nannospalax galili | reverse complement strand
GATTTCATGATTTCATCTTTCTTTACTGCTGAGTAAAACTCCATCGTATATATGAACCACATTTTCATTATCCACTCATCAATTGAGGGGCACTTAGTTTGCTTCCATCTCTTAGCTATTGTGAAATGAGCAGCAACAAACACGGATGTACAAGTGTCTCTGCAATAAGATGAGTTCTTTGGGTATATGCCAAGAAGTGGTATAACTGGGTCAAATGGTAGGTTCATTTGTAGTTTTTTTATGAGTATTCCACACTGCTTTCCATAGGGGTTGAACACGTTTGCAGTGCCACCAGCAGTGGATGAGTGTTCCCCTTTCCCCACATCCTCTCCAACATTTGGTATCATTTGTTTTCTTGATCTTAGCCAGTATGACTGGGGTAAGATGAAATATTAAAGTAGTTTTATTTTGCATTTCCCTAATTATTAGTGATGTTGAACATATTTTAAGATGTTTCATAGCCATCTTTACTTCTTCTTTTGAGAACTCTCTGTTCAGCTCCTTAGCCCATCTTTTAATGGGGTTGCTTCTTGTCTTCTTTCTCTGTTTTCTGAGTTTGTTATATATTCTGGTTATTAAACCTCTGTTGGATATGCCACTGGTGAAGATTTTCTCCCATTCTGTGGGTTTTCTGTTTGCTTCCTTCTTTGCTTCCTTTGATGTACAGAGCTTTTTTTAGTTTAATGAGGTCCCATTTGTTAATTCTTCCTCTTCTTTCTTGAGCAATTGATGTCCGGTTTAGAAAATTCTTACACCTATATCTTGTAGGTTTTTTCCCAATGTTTTCTTCTAATAGTTTCAGAGTTTCAGGTTTACATTGATATCTTTGAGCCATTTGGAATTGACTTTTGTGCAGCTTGAAAGAGAGGGGTTTCGTTTCATTCTTCTACAAGTGGAGATTCAGTTTTGCCAGCACCATTTGCTGAACATGCTGTCTTTCCTCCAGTGAATATTCCTGGCCCCTTCATCAAATATCAGGTGGCTGAAATTGCATGTACACATATTTGGGCCTTCAATTTTGTTCCATTGATCTATGGGTCTATTTTTGTGCCTGGTATAGTAATCCCCCCCAGTGTTGCTCTTTGTGCTTAGGGTTCCTTTGGCTATCTGGGGTCTTTTGTGCCTCCATATGAAATTTAAGAATGCATTTTTCTAATTCTGGGAAGTATGTCACAGGGATTTTGATTGGGATTGCATTGAATCTATGTATTGCTTTTGGTAGGACGGTCATTTTCAGAATATTAATTCTTCCAATCCATGAGCATGGGAGGTCCTTCCATCTTCTGATGTCTTCCTCAATTTCTTTCTTTAAAGTTTTAAAAATTTTCATTGTAGAACTCTTTAATGTCTTTGGTCTGGTTTATTCCAAGATATTTTATTTATTTTTGCAGCTAATATGAAGGGGAGTGTTTCCATGTGCTCTTTCTCTGATTGCTTGTGATTGGTATATAGAAAGGCTACAGATTTTTGTAGGTTAATTTTGTAACCTGCCACTTTACTGAATGTGTTAATAATTTATAGGAGTTTTCAGGTGGAATTTTTGGCATCTCTTAGATATAATCTCATATCATCTTCAAAAAGCGGTTGAAGAGAAAATAATGAAAGCCGCAAAAGAGAAACAACAAGTCACATGTAAAGGAAAACCTATTAGGATTACAGCTGACTTTTCAGTGCAAACTATGAACGCCAGAAAAGCCTGGACCAAAATATTCCCAGTTTTAAATGACCATAGATGCCAACCCGGATTACTATACCCAGCCAAAATGTCTATCATAGTAGAAGGGGAAAGAAAAATTTTCCATGACATAAATAGGCTGAAGGAATTCATGTCCACAAAACAAGCCCTTCAGAGAGTTCTGGAAGCAATACAAAGAGCTGAAAAACAGAATGACTAAACCCAAGGGGTTGTGGAAAGAAATCCAATGAAGGTATAACTGTGGAAAAGTACAGCTATATCATGAATGTAAATAGAAATAGAAATGACAGGATTCAATACTCACCTTTCATTAATAACTTTAAATATTAACAGACTGAACTCCCCAGTCAGAAGACACAGACTAGGTGAATGGATTAAGAAACCAAACACATATTTTTGTTGCCTGCAAGAAACTCATCTCACTTTCAAGGACAGACACTATCTCAAAGTGAAAGGATGGGGGAAAAATATACCAAGTAAATGGCACTAAGAAAAAAGCAGGTGTAGCAATTCTAATATCTGACAAAATAGACTTTAAACTAAAATGATCCAAAGAGCCAAAGAGGGCCACCTCATTTTGATCAAAGGAACAATGAATCAAGAAGATATTACAATCATGAGCATACATTCACCAAACTCTGGTGCACCCAACTTCATAAAACAATACTACAGGACTTTAAGGCCAAGATTAATCCCAACTCATTAAGAGTAGGGGACTTCAATAACCCACTGTCTCCATTAGATAGGTCAACAGGGCAGAGGGTTAACAGAGAGACATCTGAACTAAACAACACCTTATATCAAATGGACTTAACAGACATCTACCGAGTACTATTCCACCCAAGCACCGAAGGACATACTTTCTATTCAGCACCCCATGGAACCTTCTCCAAAACTGACCATGTACTAGGGCACAAAACAAACCTCAAGAATTACAAAAAGATTGAAATAACTCCATGCATTCTGTCAGGCCACAATGCAATAGAACTTACAATCAACACTGGAAGAAGCCCTTATCACCACATGAACACATGGAGATTAAATAACACACTCATGAATGATGAATGGGTCAAAAGAGAAATTAAGAAAGAAATAAAAGTATTCCTGGAATTAAATGAAAAGGACAATACAACACTACAAAACCTCTGGGACACTCTGAAAGCTGTCCTTGGAGGGAATTTTATAGCTCTATGTGGCTACATCAAAAAATTGGAAAGAACACAAATAAATGACTTAACACTGCAACTCAACACACTTGAAAAGCAACAGCAAATGAAACCCAAACCCAGAAGACAAGAAGAAATAACAAAAAATCAGGGCAGAAATTAATGAAATTGAAACAAAGAAAACAATACAAAGAATCAGCCATTCCAAGAGGTGGTTCTTTGAAAAAATAAACAACACTGACAGAACACTAGCCCTGTTAACCAAAAGAAAGAAAGAGCACCTCCAAATCAACAAAATTAGAGATGAAAGGGGAAACATAACAACAGACATCAGAAAGATACAGAACATTATAAGGGAATACTTTAAAAACCTATATGCTACCAAATTCGAAAACCTAAAAGAAATGGATGCATATCTAAAGGCATGGGAAGCACCAAAACTAGACCAAGAAGATATTAACAGCTTAAACAGACCCATATCACAAAAAGAAATTGAAGCAGTAATACAAAACCTCCCTACTAAAAAAAGCCTG
>NW_008340129.1:512287-543617 GCF_000622305.1 Nannospalax galili | reverse complement strand
GCATCCAATACTACTTAATTTATTCAAAAAGATAGAAATGGAGGGAGAATTTCCAAATTCCTTCTTTGAAGCCAGCATCACTCTCATACCAAAGCCTGGTAAAGATACAACCAAAAAAGAAAACTATAGATCCATATCCTTAATGGACACAGATGCAAAAATTCTCAGCAAGATATTTGTAAACTGCATACACATATACATTAAAAAGATCATCCACCATGATCAAGTCAGCTTTATCTCACAGATGTAGGGATGGTTCAATATATGTAAGTCAATAAACATCATAAATCATATAAATGGACTCAAAGAGAAGAACCACAAGTTCACCTCAATAGATGCAGACTAGACCTTTGACAAAATTCAACATGCATTTATGTTCATAGTCCTAGAGGGAACTGGACTGGAGGGAACATACCTCAACATAATTAAAGCTATATATAACAAACCCACAGCCAACATCATTCTAAATGGAGAAAAACATACTTATTTTTAATATTATGTATAATACAGCATATCAGTTTAAAAGATCATTAAAATAAAAAAAAATAAACTTTGAGGCACAGTGCACTGAAAATATGACCTTTAGGGGCTATAAGATGCTCTTTTATTACATTTTAGAATCTACCTCATTTCATACACAGTCTTTATAAATTTATCTACCTGGTAGAAATCAAGAGACTATAAACAATAAATTAGAAATGAAAGTAATCAGCAGTGAGGTATACTAAAATTAGAAACAAATGATAATAGATAATTTAAAAATGAGGTTGGAGGTACAACTCAATATAAAGTGAACATAAAACATCACAAATATGAATTTCCAGAATTATTTGATATTTGTAGCATATGTGTCAGTTAATTACACTATTCAGCCATTATGTAAATATTTTTTCATACTTATATCCACAGAAAGAAAATTGTGAGCATCTGTATAAATAGAAAAAAAATCAGCAAACACATATCATGTTCAATATTTACCAGCTGCTTTTTAAATTTTCAACAGAATTAACTTATTTAAATCTTTTACAGAAAGTTGGTGTCACTATTTTAACCATTTTATAAGATAGATAACTGAATTACATGAGGCTTAGTTGCCTGCCATAGTAACATACCCAGAAATGAATGGAACTCCATATAATCAGGCTCTAGTATGACAATTGTTCCTGAAATCTAGTTTTCTCTCAAAATAATGTGCTTTTGGATTGAATAATAATTTATAATAAAAAACTGAATTGTGTTGTTACATGTCATCTAAAATGAGGCCTCTGATTATTCATAGTGATATTATTAGATGGGTACAGAGCACCCAGCTTGAGAATTCACTTTCTAGTCTTCTTTGTAGCTAGTGGTTCTCTCAAAGAATGGGAATGAAAGAATACATGCAACTCCTCTCATGACTAATTAATAATAATAAAAAAAAACCCAGAACCTACAAAACCAGATCAAAAATCAACCCCAAGATATACAGTCAACAAATGGTCAAATAAATTATATCTTAAAAGAAAAAAGCAAAAATGGCAATAAATTTATGATAAAATGTTCAACATCTTTAACCATCACAGCAGGTGTACAAATCAAAACCCTACTGAGATTGCATCTCACAGCAGTCAGAGTGGTTGTCATAAAACGAATGCTGGCAAAGAAGGGACATGAGGAACCTTTTGTACTGGTGGTGGAAGTGTAACAGTCCAGCCACCATGGAATCAGTGCAAAGCTTTTCAAAACTGTGAAATGACCCATCTAGGATAGAGCTAGGAATACACTTGAAGGAATTCAAGTCACCCTAAAGAAAATATCTACACATGCATGTGTGGTAGCCATCACAATAAGCAAGCGATAGAATCAAACATATATGGGTGTGTGGAATGAATGCAGAGAGGGCATCTTTAGGATGAGAAAGGGTGTCACAAGGGTAATAAGAGGTGAATATGAACAATATAATATACCTACTTGTGTCTACAGCATTTTGCAGCTTAATTATCTTCTATTAAGAGTGAAGTAAAATTTAATAATGATTTAAAAATTTTTTGCTTCCTTTTTTCTCTTCCACCCTTTCCTACAGGTTGTCAGTGTCAACTACATAACCAGACCAGAAGAAGCCAGGCAGAAGTAACTTGGGAACCTGAAGGACTCCATGGAGTAGAGCCATTTTTACAGGTTAGACTGTTATGCAAAACAGCTATCAATTTTGCTTTGTCTTGAACATCCATATTTCTGAAGTCTTTTTATACCTTACTAATTTGTCTCCTATCTTGCACAGAAGTGAAAATTGATCTAATTGGTCTATCATGGAGACAACTGCTTTCATGGAAGGTGGCATTATACAAAGAGAAAGCCTTTGGACAAGAAGAGCAGAGAGCTAGCACCTAGCCCTGTGTATGATATGTTCTCCTTTTCTTGGTAATTGCTGAGTGTTCACCATGCTTGCTATATACTGAGGTTGCCAGTACATATCTATTAAAGAGAAAGTCAATAAAAGCAACAGATATAATATAATGTGGTATGTACCAGTTTTTTAAAAGCCTAAGAAAAGCTAAAAGAGAAGTCTAAAATTGCAATAATAAAGAGGAATAAGAGAGCACAGTGACTTCCCAAGTGTGCCGATGAGTAAAATAGAATTTTAAATTAGTAATAGTTTCCTTTACAGAAAAAAGTTACCATAGTCTGGGTATTGGAACACCACTGATAGAATCAATAGAGACATAGACTACCCTGTGATTATGAATAAGCATAATAACTCATTGTTGAACTACAAAATAGACTATTGAAAAGGTGGTATGGGGATGTTGATTAAGCATTTCTCTTGATGCTGAAAATAGCATGACATCATTGAAAAGTTGAATGATTTGGAAGAACATATTGCAGTGCTCATTTATTATATTTAGTACATGGCATATATTATGTCCTCTCCTTGATGTAAAGGATAAGGAAACTGAAACACATTGTATATTCCAAGAAACTTAGAGTATACTGGAAAACCATGTATATAACAAAGGTACCTTGTGACAAGTGTTATAATGAAGGCATAGAGTGTCATGTAATGGAAGGAAAGCAGACTGGGAAAAACTGAACTGAGCGAGAGGACAGCATTTGACAAACTATAACTTCTGAGTGGAAAAATAGCTAGGATGGCAGAATGAGACTGTGTCACATTAAAAAGATTAAATATTATCATGAACCATTCGAAAGTTTTAAAAAGAGAGGTCTAGGATGCATAGCCAAACAGTGTGATATGGGGCTGGAAAGATGGATCAGCAGTTAAGAGCACTGGTTGCTCTTGCAAAGGACCCTGATCTGATTCCCAGCACCCACATGGCAGCTAACAGCCATCTATAACTCCAGTTCCAGGGGAATCTGACACTGTCTTCTGACCTCCATGGGCATTACACAATGTGGGCACACTTACATACATGCAAGCAATACACTTAGACTCATAAACTAATAATAAAAATGAAAAATAAAATACAAAAGGTTGATACGTGGGGGCCAAGAAAATATTAACATAACAATTATGCTGAAATAAAGTAATAAGAGGGAATGTGTAGTAACAAAAAGTGAATGAGTGATAGGAGTTGCGGTCCACTGATGAGTTTGACCTATCCACACTCACTGATGAAAGGTAATTCATTTTACTAACCTATATCCTGTAACAGAATTAAGAATACAACTGAAAAAAAAACCAATTTGTTGCCAGGGCCTGCCAACCAGGAATGTGTGCTAGAATGAATGAAGAACTCAAGAGAACCATCCAGGTGATACAGTTGGTCTTGGGGACTGACTTCATAAGACTAGGAAGCAGAGACTGAAGCCTATAGCAAATGGTGTCAGTTTCTTTTCCTGGTGCTTTGAGAAAATACTCTGACAAAGCAATTTAAGGAAGAAAAGTTTTATTTTAGTTCAAAGCTCCCAGTTACATTCTATCACAGTGGGACAACCAAGGCATCAGGAACTTGAATCAGCTGGTCACATTACATCCACAGACGAGAGCAGTGAGTGTATACACTGTGCTCAGTCCCTAGCTTTTGCTCTCCTGATGCAGTCCAGGATTAGCTTCAGTTGTCAGCTTGACACACTTGGAAAGAGGGAACCTCAACTGAAGAACTTCCTCAATCAGATCAGCCTGTGGATCTGTCTGTGAGGTCTCCCTGTAGCCCTAGCTGGCCTGAAACTCACTATGTAGACCCGGCTGGTCTTGAATTCACAGAGATCTGCCTTTCTTTGCTTCCCAAGTGCTGAAATTAAAGACCTGCACCACCATGCCCAGCCTGTGAGGCATTTTTTTTAAATTGCCAATTGCTATAGGAAGACCCAGCCCACTGTGTACAGTGCCACCCCTAAGCAGGTATGGCCTGGCTGTTTAAGAAATCATGCTGAACACAGGTGGAAAAAGCAAGCCAATAGCAGCCTTCCTCCATGGTGTCTGCTCTAGTGTTTGCCTATATTTCTGCCTTGGGCTCCTACCCTGGCTTCCCTCGAGGGTGGACTGTAACTTGGAAGGGTCAAATAAACCCTTCCAGCCTCAGATTGCTTCTGGTCATGGTACTTATCAAAGCAACAGAAAGCAAACCGGAGCAGTGCCACACATAGTGTGGGCCTTCCCACCTCAGTTAAGGTAATTAGGATAATTCCAGAAAGAAATGGCCAGAGGCCAGTCTCCCAGATGATTTTAACTTCTGTCAAGTTGACAATTAACATTAACCATCACACACATGGTAAGCCATGTGAAAATTTGTTAGGAGGAAGCTGATTAGTTCAGAGAAGCAGAATGCCTTGAAGAAACTGGAGGCACCCCCAAAAAAATAGCATGGGGAAAAGTTAATTAGCTGAGTGACCCTACTGCTGGTGACTTTCAATATCCATGAAGTACCACAAACTCACCTTTCTTTATTCTAATGTCCATGACTTTCCATTGCTTGCAATCTAACCAAAAGAGACATCAGCCAGCTGTATCTTTTCTCTTTCAACCTATGACGGAGTTGTTCAAAGTGAGAGGTCATAGTTGAAATTGCTTTAGAAACCTTTTGCTTTCCTTTCAGCAATTTTTTTTCTTTCTTTCAGGTAACATACAGACAAGTGCTTTATATCTACTGGAATAAAAGTAATGAGGGATCCAGTGTTTAGAAACAGGGAGTAAAAAACTGATAGCTGCTTCTGTGTTCGATGCAAAAGAAAATTTACAGACAGCTGGGAAAATAGTGACGTTACTCTTCCTTTCCCAGAGTCTTCCTTCCTAAACAGTTTTGTTATAACCCAGGAAGTAAGCAACAGACAAGCCTCAGAAGTTCCTGAAATATGCAAGATTCATGAGGCTTCTTCCTCTCCAAGCCTTTATGAGCTGTGAAGTCTACTGGGGAGAGAAGAGACTCCAACCTGTCCTGCTCTCTGCAGCTCTCAAGGGAGCTATAGAGATGCAGTTCTCATCAGTCCTAAGTTGTACTAGGAAAGGCTTTCTGTGAAAGGTACAGCTGCCTTTGAGTCATTCATTCTCTGCTAAGTAACCCCTCAACTCCTTCATGTAACCCCAATAAATACCTTGGTTTGCCAAGTTGCATTTTGGTAGAATTGTTTTTTTTGGTCTATTTTTGGTGCCCTATACTGGATGAGTCGATAAATTTCATGTCTCCCCAGGAAAGTCAAACAGTACAGGAATACACTGAGGTAGGCGTCTGCTGGAGTAGCTGTATGCTGGAACTCTAAGGTCCTGCCACATTCTTTTTTGTTACAAAACACAGCTCTTATCTGAAAGAGAATAAGGGAGAGTTTATTCTAGAGTCAGATACAAGTGACTATGGCATAGGTACAAGATATAAATTATTTCAAATGCTGTGGTCTAGTGGGGTAACAGTTTCATGGTTTTTATAATAAAAAAAACAAAGAAAGTCATAAGTCAACACACTTTTCAAATTCATTGGTAGCTTATAAAGAAGTGAGGAAACCTCTACTACAGTCTTTAGACTGATTACATTCTTTTTTTGTTGCTGTTTTGTTTTGTTTTTTTGTTGTTGTTTTGAGACAGGGTCTTTCTGTCCAGGAACTCACTATGTAAACCAGGCTAGCCTTGAACTCACAGAGATCCACCTGCCTCTGCCTGCCGAGTGCTGGGACTAAAGACAGTTGGCACCATGTCCAGCCTGATTACATTCTTAGCTGTTGGACTGATAGAAGCTTTGATCAGTTCATATATAGAAAATAATGGCTACCTAATACAAATCTGTTAAGTCACATAAAGTTGAGCAATAAGTGGGTATTTAGGGCCTAAGATAGCCCAAAATACCTTGGCTCTAGACCTACAACATTCCAACTCTTCACCCTTAGTGAAGGTTAATCAGTTAATCAATCTTTTAGAAGGATGAAGGTAGGTGGGGTTTCTTTTTGAGTCTTCAGTTAAAGTTTCCATTTAACTTACTTTATAGAATGCAAATTCAAAGATTACTTTGTGAATAATCTCAAGGAGGAGACTTCAGAGCCTTATATTCTAAGCATTAGCTCTTTATACTTCTCAAATGTTCTATAACTTTCAAATACCCATGAAACCAACTCTGGCTTAATGGAATCTGGATACAATAAAGTAGAAAATAAATTCTTATTTGCTTTCAGTAAAGTAATATTATTCATAAGTTGTGTGTTGAAACAGAAGTGTTTAATGTATTGTTATTTTGTGAATGAAAGTTCTCAGTAAAAACCCTTGCATCTTCAAACTGCACGGTTTGTAAGGTGGACCAAGTGATAAGCACTTCAATGATTTGGAGTTTGGAATGCTGTGGGTCCAGAGCCTTCTTATAATTTATCTTGGGTTTTCTTTAGCTACCAAAGCAGTTATTTCTTGACCCTTTCTGTTTCTGACCTAACGTTCTATGAATAACAGAAAAAAACCTTTTGGGGTTTATCAACTAAACCCTAATTTCCACCAACTAAAAGGCAGAGTATCTTCAGACAGCATCTGGAACCTCTGGTTGAGGTTTCTTCACTCCGTTGTAGTTACGAAGCTCATAACTATCGTGCATGAAACTGCTTCCATCTTGGAACATGAATTTTGGAGTAGCCTAAATCTGCATTCCTGGATCATGGTCACTCATATTTGGCTCCAGAATAAATTATGTTTTATCTTCCCTTTGAGATGAGAATTATGGTGTTGCATCAGCAATGTGCCCCAAAGAAAGATTTTTTTTTTTTGTCTTTTTGAGACAGGGTCTCCCTATAGCCCCAACTGTCCTGGAACTCACTATGTAGACCAGGCTGGCCTTGAACTCGCAGAGATCTACCTGCTTCTGCCTCTCAAGTGCTGAGATTAAAGGTGTGTACCACCACACCCGGCAGATTATTTCTTTTTTACTGTTTTGTTTTTCTGAGATAGGGTCTCCCTGTAGCCCCAGCTGGCCTGGAACTTTCTATGTAGACCAGACTGGCTTAGATTTCACAGAGATCTATCTGCTAGTCTCTTTCTCCCTACCACTCTGATTAAAGGCATGCACAAGATAATTTCTTTACTAGACAGAATAATGAGGAAATTATCATTCTTTCAAAATGAACAAATAAAATAAATCACGAACAATACCAGAATCATTGCAGAAGTCAAATCATAAAGCATTAACATTGATGCATTCCCATAATGTAGAAAGCAACTGAGAATTTGCCATCTCTAAAGCAGTAACTGAACTGCTTATGATCTCTGCACTTTACCATTATGCCCTTTCCAACACATGAAAAGGGAAAATCTGTAATGAAGATATAATTTAGGTCTGAGATCCCCGACTTCCAAACATGGCCAAGTTATGGCAAACAGTTTTGTTATAGAGTTTGGGACCACTGGGAAGGCCCACTCTGACTCAAAAAAGTTCAAAATCAGCCGAATCTATTTACCAGGGACCACACTCTCTGAGCCAATTTAGGGAATGCCTCCCTAGCTGGGAGGAGACAGGCTAAAGGTAAAGCCCAAAAGATAAAGTCCTTAGTACAAGATTTAATCTTTTACAGTTTTATTAGAATTTTAAAAGGACAATCCTCACAGTGGGGAGCAGGGGTCAGGCAAACTGGTAATCTTGACAGATGTCTTGAGGAGGAGAATGGAGGGAAGAAAGAAAGAAGCCATGGAGCCGTGCAGGTTCAGTGCCTGCATAGGGGTCAGACACGTGGCTAACTGGCAGCCACATGGCTGGGAGAAGGAAGATATGGAGAAAGTAAAGCACAAGATGGTTGTAGGGGCAGCCCAAAGCCGTAAAAAAGCATGTTTTATAAAGGAATATGGAGAAGAAAAGGAAAGATTATGCTTTTCTGAAGAAATCAGAAAAGTGGACAGACTTACAGACTACATGACTGTGCCTGGTCCAGAAGTTCTGTATGAGGAGGCAGGATTCCAGGCAGGAAGAATTTGGTATCTCATTAACAGAGTAGATATTCCACCTTCCTAGGGGTGGTCCTATGACAAGATGATTGACCAGTGAAATTGAAAAGATGGGTCTTTTTTTAAATAGTTTATTATTTTTATTTTATGTGTATGAGTGTATTGCCTGCATGTATGTAAGTGCATCCGTGTCGTGCAGTGCCTCAGAGATGAGAAGGGTGCTTTGTAGCCGCCATGTGGGTGCTGGGAATAGAACCTGGGTCCTCTGCAAGAGCAGTTAGTGCTCTTAACCATTGAGCCATCTCTCCAGCCCTGAAAGGTGGGTCTTTTAACAGACTAGATTTTATAGTCTGACCAGTTAAACTTATGGGGCTATTACAGTTTCACAGTGTCTACAAGTTTGTTCCTAAAAGCTATCTTGCAAACAACAAAAACTGAAAGCTAGTTTTATTATCCTACTTTCTAAAGGATGTGAATGATAGATTTCCCAATCCCAAGCAAGGTATTTGCCTTATTAACCATGCAAACGACTCTTGAGAAGATCATTTGCTTTGCGTTTGAAACCTTTAGTAAATGTACTGCTATTCAAACAATCTTCAGTGACACCATGAGAGGGACTTACTTGCCTTCACAGGTATTAACACAGTAGAAACAAAGGAAGGAGAAAGCTCAAGCTTTAGAAGATGAGGGCAACATCAAAAATCATAGGAATCATGGGAATAAGTGAGTGTCCAGGAAACACAAAAGACCGTATAGTGAAATTTGATCTTTAGAATGACTCAGGCAAATGTGCTTCATTATTATAACAAAACCCAAAAAGATTATTTTTGCCCAGGAATGATTAGCACAGTTCATTGAATTGAATAAAAAGGAGCGCACTGAAAGCCCAGTACAACAATCTGTGGTGTTACCATAAAGCAACACTATAATCCCCAGGACTGCTACTTGAGACTGAACCAGTCTATTGCCACATCTGTGTACTCTTCTATCAACACCAGGGAGAGCTTCATTGCTGTAGATTTGCAATGTTAAAGGACAGAGAGTATGGTTTATTAATCAGCTGGGTGACTGTCCATATGCGATGGTGGAAATGTTTTCATTCCAATATGTGTCTTCAAAATGGATTATTAAACATCATAGCACTGAGTTTGAGTAGTATACTAATGCCCTCTTGATGTTTAATTGCAGGAAAAGCTTTCCCTGGAAATAAGCCAGTGTATTCTGTGAACCAGTCTTAATTTAGTTCCGCCTCTGCCTCACTTGCACTGAGGTGCTATGCTCTTATTCACTGCCCATACCCAAAAGCTGCGCAATTTTCTGCTCTGCCTGGTAGGGGTGATTTACCCAACGTTATGTTTAGGTGATGGTTAATTTAACCACTTGTAAAGTCTATGCACTGTAATACATATGTTAATACCCAAAGCCTCCTGCATAGAGGGCCTTTGGATTATTTAGTTTCAGCCCATTTCTCTGGCTCAGACAGAGCTCAGGAAGCCTCACCCCCTTCACAAAAGAATTGTGCTCTCATTAATTCTTACAGTGCTCTTGAGCATGAAGTACATTATGTTCATAGCTCAGCAGCAGCTCTGGAAAGAGCACTATTTCCTAGCCATTTTACATGTGTAGCCCGCTTTGACATTATTTGACAAGGATCCAGTTACCTGCCAGGCATCAAACCTCAATTATCCAAAGCTCACATTGGTTGAAGCTCTCCTATTAGTCCCTGAGGCATAAGAATAATCCAAGATTCAAAAACAACTCCTTCCCTGGTATACTGTCAGCAGGACAGTTACACTGTCTTTCTACTAGAAATGATCACAGTCACTCAAACACCACTTTTGACTACAAAATTGCCTACTTTATTTACAATTCCCAGGGAAAGCTTTGGTTTACCAGCAGGAGTGCTCTGTTTTATTGAGCAAAATTAGAAGGTGGAAGGTAAAGACAGTTTTCAAAGACATTCAAACATGCACATGTAATTCAACTACTTTCGAAGGTAACCCTAAAACAGATCAGTATGAGAGGACTCAGAACGGTTACCCCCAAATAAATATGCCAACTTGTAGGTTACTTTCTGACTTCCCAGCTTTCACCCTGAGACATGGTAAAAATAAAAATAAATTAAATAAATAGATGAAAGAAAGAGAGAAAAGCAAAAGAAAAGAAGGAAGGAAGGAAGGAAGGAAGGGAGGGAGGGAGGGAGGGAGGGAGGGAGCAAGAAGGGTGCATAGGATCTTGGGTCCCTTTCTTCTCCAGGTAAAGAATTACAAGATTAGGCGTTTCTAGTCTAGCCAAGGTTTATTGAAGCAAAACTAACATTCCACATAACACACAGAAACAGAGTCCCCTCAATGAGAGAAGACGCAGAACTGGAGCAGCTCCACCCACCTGGAAAGCCTGAGCTTTTATATTTATGAGGTAGGAGGTAGGATAGCTCAGGGCTCCCCTCTCACCCTTTGGATTGGACAGGGCAGGATGCATGTTGTTGATTGGTTCATTCATATGAAAGTAGGAACCAGACTGGGTAGAGCAAGGGAGGGAAGTTTGAAATTCTCACTAGAGGGAGCCTACTGGGACAAAGGGCCAACTTTGGACAAGAACCCAGAAGTGGGCCAGCTTAAATGACTATCCCCTTTCCTTACTACCTGCCTAATTTAAAAGTAACTCTCTCTTTCTCATCCAGAAAGAACCCTGATCTGTTTACTATGAAAGTAAGTCCCTAAATCCTCATTCCAGAGGATTCCTAGCCTCAATTTGGAGGTCGAGAAGAATTTGAAGAAACAGGCCTTGCTGAGTTCCCTCTCCTTTTCCCATTAGATTATGCTGTTTTCACCCTGAAAACATACTTGTATAAATCTGCCCCTCAAACAGTTTGTCTGTGAGTCGCTGTAAGTTCCTATGTCGTATCAAACTTTGGTTGAATAGATTTTCTTTGCTTTGATCTTGTGAGCACCTGTATGTCACAGAAGTGTTGTTATGAACCTTGTAATAGATGAAGAAAATATCTTATTTTTTCTCCTCTACACATACAGTATGCACATGGGGTAACTACATAAGTAAGTTTTGTGGTTGTTGTTTTAAATTTTGTTTGCTTGTTTTTTCTGAGACAGGGTTTTACTATGTAACCCCAGCTGACCTGCAACTCGCTATGCAGAGCATCCCAGGCTGTCCTCAGTCTCATTGATCAGGCTGCCTCTGCCTCCAGAGTGCTGGGATTAAAAGAATGTACCCTCAAGTCTAACCAGTATAGTTTTAAGTAAATAATAAAATTCAAAGATTAAGCATTTCAGCTATTAGATACATTGATGAGCATTATTTGCTGGTTTAGTAGTTATAAGCAGTGGCATAAATGTATTGAGTAAGAATGTAGGAGCCAAAAGAAAGCACAAAATCAGTGGAATAATGGAATTAGTCATTTCTTATCTAATTTATTGGAATTGCTTCCTGTGGAAAATGAGATTTCAAGGCCTCTTTGAGTGATGAAAAAAGGAGAATTTGTCAGGGAGAATCAGAAGTTTTGTAAGAGAAAGCAATTTGCCCAAGGTCACTTAACTAGCCAATGTCAGAGTTGGGAATTAAACACAGTGAAAAGAAATGAGTGTTTCTATAGTGAGCGTCTTATAAGAGTACCTTCAAGCTGATGTCAAGAATTTTCTCCAGGAGGTACAGGAGAATTACAGTGACCTTCATGAAATTATACATTGTATCTCAGACAAAAGGGACTCAGATTATTCTGCTAATAAACCTGGGTTCCAAGGGCAATTCTAAACCTACTTTCTGCATCATCTATGAAAATGTTTTTCACATCTCTGTCCAATCTGAAGCAAGATAAAACTACCCCTCTACAAAAGATGAAAACTTGCTTTGTTCAACCTTCCATCTAGCAGTGAATCCTCATCTGTTTATTTAATAAATGTTTTATTTCAGATACATATAAACACACACAATCATCTTCAAAGATACATACTAATCCTGCACTAATCATTACTACTAGTACATTGAGAGATGGCTCAATGGTTAAGAACACTGGCTGCTCTTGTTCTGGGTTTGGTTCCCAATACCCATGTGGCAGCTAACAACCATCAGTAACTCCAGTTCCAGGGGATCAGACTCTGTGGTGTTGTACTACATAGGTGCACTTACATACGTGCAGGCAATACGGTCATACACATAAATTAAAAAATAAAACTAATGAAATAAAACATTTTAAAAAGTATTATAAAACCATAGGAAAAGTTATAGTCTTACAACCATATGTATATATAAATCTTCTTTAAGTTTAGACTATTTTGAGTTCCCTTTGTTTTACTTATTAGGTAGATATCTTGATATATAAACCTGGGGTGCTGTAATACGTATTATTGCTCTTTGTTTTCCTATCCTGAGATGTTTTATTGCTCTGTAATATTTTGAAGCTTTGTGATGCTTTCCACTACTATGTCTATCTATTGCTAGAGATGTAAAACTTAGAGAATGGAAAGTTCGTCAAATGCTTTAATGAGGCATCTGGCCCAATTAGTCTAAGAGAAGTGCAGATCAAACATGACAGATACCTAAACTACTGTCAGTGATAATTTGTTTTCATAAACTGCAATGACCCTTTGACTGATTCTAAGCCCAATTAGCCTAGCCTAGCTGTAGATCAAAGGTGTCAGAAGGCATGACCCACACTTCCAGACTACCTACTTCCTACTATCCTCTAGCCTACTTTCAGACTATCCTCTTCCTCGCTTGTTTTCTTCACAGTAAGCATCCCTATTAGAATTTGTATGTATATATTTCTCTTGCTTTATCTTTCCATGGAATGGAAAGTTCTATGCAGGCCTAAGCTCAACCTAGCTCCCTGCTGTAACCATAGAACCTAGAGTTGGATCTATCAAATAGGTGACAACAAATAACTTCCTAAAGGAAGCTGGGAGATAGTTCAGTGATAGAGCATGGACTTATCAGACAGGGAGCCCTGGGTTCAGACCCCAGCATTCATGACGAATCTAATAAAAGTCTTCTAGATTTTCTCATCTCTTTCCAAAAGACCACCAAAAACGCCATGAAATGACTGAACAAAAACTGTACATAAGTCACGAGTGGTGGGGCACGACTTTGATCTTTAATCTCAACACGGGAGGCAGAGTTAAGAAGATCTCTGTGAAATCAAGGCCGGTTTGGTCTACATAGACAGGTACAACCTATCTCAAAAAGCCAAAAAACAAACAAAACAAAACAATCTGAAAATAAAGGAGTGGCATTTTCCATGGCATAACGCTTCAATATCAGTATCATCGCAGCACTTGAGTGAAGGCTGTTAGTAAAGCCTTACATATGTTATATATTACATATTCTAGTATTTTTTCTGATAAATAGCTTGATTATATGCATGGAAGCTTTACTTGAGACACCAAAAGTCTGGACACCATGAATTGAGAATCACATAAATATTTAAAATAATCCATTTCTCATTTTATTTTAAAAAATGCAAATATAGAACTGTGGAAATGGGTAGCAGGCCCCAATCTTAGCCAAAGAACTATAGGGCAGCTAATTACTGCTGGGTGAGGAAGAGCTGACCCTTTTTAAGGGAGAGACCCTAGATAGGCTGACTAGACTCAGGGGAAGAACTTGCACTGCAGGATGTCTGGGAACACTAACTTGACTCAATAGAACTTAACATAAATGACAGAATTCATGAAATATAGTGCGGGTGGTGGGGGTTAATGGAGGGTGTCAATGGGGATTTAAAGATGATTAAGATGTTGTGTATGAAATACACAAAAATTCAATAGAAATCATACAAAAATGTAAATGTGTGGATTTGAAATTTGTTCACATTATATAGTTATTATAATCAAATGAATTAATATCACCATCCATAGTTGCACTTTGTGTGTGTGTGTGTGTGTGTGTGTGTGTGTGTCTGTGAATGTGTGTGTTTAGTAGAGACAATTGAACTCTTTCTCATCAAATTTCAGGTAAATGATGCAATACTGTTAGTTATAGTTATATAACCATATTGTATTAGATCCCTGGAACTCATTCATCTTAGTTAATTGGTATATTTCACTGAACTTTTTCTTCTCCCACCTCCTAACCCCTAGCACCCAACATTTTGTTCCGTGACTATGAGGTAAACTCTTTTAACTGCTGGGTATAAATGATAACATATTTCACAATATTTATCTTTTTGTCTAGCTTATTTCATTGTTTTAAAAGTGATTAATAGAAATTACTGAAACACCTTATTTTAAAAAATCAGTTCAACAAATCTATAGAAATATGAGACTGGCCTTTAAAAATTTACGTAAACTGGTATTCTTGAAATACATCCACATGTTCCTTAAAGATTCTCCATTTTTTAAATGGGCTTTAAGGGAGTCCCATTTTAGTAGTTTATATTGTTAAAATATTTGATGATATAAACCAAGACTCAAATCTCTTCATGAAATCCCATACGCTTTCATTTTTTTCATTTCTTTTCTCCAATTTCCCCCTCTGTTTACTCCCCCTTCCCCCAGTACTGGGACTGAATCCAGTGCCTCATTTCTGCTAGACTAGCACTCCACCATTTCATTTACATCCCCACCCCTCATAGATTATTTTTTTAACTGCTTTCAATTCAATTTTTAGAAATCAATTACAAAATGCTTTTAAATTTGTATAGGCCAATAACTTTTTACCCCTAAAACAGATTGACTCTTCACACCAGCCCCACACTCTGAGGTTACTGCACTGTTCTTATGAGTCAGTCAACCGTGCTGAGGACAAAGCAACTTAAAGAACAGTCACCATTGCTCTTCCTCCTTATCCTATCACCAGAGAGAAAAATCTGTGTATCAAATGATCCTGAGGTGTTAGTGTTACAATCGTTCTGTGTTTGTCATTTGTGTAAAGTAATGAAAATAGAACCGTAACTGCATTAGAACCTACTTGAAAATTCCTTTTTGTTTTTTTAAGTAACCTGTAGACAGTGGAAATGTGAACCCTGGATACATTCCATTTCTCTCAAATATGAAGGAGCAAAAAATGCTGTCTAGTGTGTTTCTGTGCCACTGGAAATGCAGTCGCAAGTCTGTTAGCAGATTTGATCACCTACTACCTGTGTCCCATGTGAGTTCTGATGTGTTAGCGACTTAGTCCATAGCAGATCACTCCTTATTATGAAACATTCTCCCTGGTGCTCCCTGAAACACTGTCTGCATACCCATGGCAGGTGAAAGCAGCGTGGATTAAAATACTCTGGGTCAGTTTGTAGCATCAGGTATAAAGAAGGGTTGTTGAGAATGTATTTTTTACTTAACTTGAGAGTTTTGTGAACATGCCTTGTGTTTCTCCAGTACTTGTTGATAAAGAGCGTTCTAAAAGAAAAAAAAAATATGAGAATGGAAATAAGAGTTCCTTAAAGACAGTGCTGCAGGAATGTCCTTGGCACGTGGATCTTGGATCTTCTCATTAAAAAGCTCATTACCTTTAGTAACTTATCCATTCTGATAATTTATTTCCTTCTCAGTAAATTAGATGCTATAATGTCCACCTCACATGAATATGCTTAATGTTCTAATGTGTACCATTGGAAATGTATTCAAATATTACTGATGTATGACATGCTAATATATCATTATGATAATTATTTTCATAAATAATATAGTTAAAGCTTGAGGCATTTCAGTGAACACATTTATTATTACTTCGTCCACCCCATACATCCTGTTTACTTTTCCCAGATTTCTCTGCCACACAACCCATACTGCCAAATGCTAATTGCACTATTTGCAATGGATAGAATAGGATGTTTTTCTTCTTCCGGAATTGGCTAATTCTTACTTTTCCTTGAAGAATCAACTCAGGCTATGCTTCTTCACTAATCTTGCCTAAACATCCTTGGTCTTGGTAAGATAATACCACTTCCTTATCCTAAAAGTATGCTGTACTTGGGATCTGAAATATATCCCAAAGCCCATGTAATGAGAAGTTTATTCTCCGTCTACAGTACTACTAGGATATAGGGTACGAGTAGAATAATTTTGGTCACTTTTGGTGTATTCTTGAAGGGGGTGTGGGGACCCTGGCTTCTTTCTCTTGCTTTTTAATTTCCCATACACTGTGAGATAAACTGCCATCTCTGCACATACCTCTACCTTGGTATAGTTATAAGCCTTTTCTTGGGAAGACTTAAATAAATGCCTATCCCTAGTCATTCTAGTTATAGAGGGTATTGATGAATGAAGGAAATGACTGGTCTAAGTCAATTTTGGTGAACTAATGTATTTATTGGTATTACTTACAGGAATGTGGGTGACCAAAGGCAGCGTTACCACTTGGAATTCCCAGGGACAATGTACTGGCAGCTGTACACTGAAGAATCCTACCTGCAGCTCAGGTGACCATGAAAATACACATCATTGAAGAGGCCCCTCAGGAACCTATGGACAGCTGTACTACTGAAAATTTCTGCCTATGTCTTATTAACTTCAGGGAAGAGTGGAGACTTATGAGGATCTCATGAGCCCCATAAGCCCTATCATCCCATGAACTTTGTGATCCTCCCTCATTTCATTACCAAGTTTTGGAAAGTTGAAAATACATCAAATAGACAGCTACCAAAATTCCTTAAAATATGCAGCAGAGTTTGATACTAGTTGTAGATGGGTAAAGGAAGTGTTGAAGGTGTGACACTCAATTTTGACTTGAAATATTAGAAAAATGAAAGTTCTTTCCTCAGATAGGCAATGTGGTTTGAGAAGCTGAAGATTCTGTACATGTTAAGGTGAGTCTGTGAGCCCACTACAGGTGAACAGACAGCATTGAGCTGAGTGGCTGAAGTTCAGGGAGCTCATGCCTTTTTCAGAGTTTCACATCTGAGTGTCATTTATATATTCAACGAACACATTTGTTCAGTGCCTTCTGTTTATAGCCATCAGTGCTCCATACACAAACTCAGTAATCTTCAGATATGCTGCATACTAGTGGGACTTTGAAAGCTGTGTAAAATAACTCTCTCAAGATAAATGTGTGTCTTAAGAGAAGGGAGGCCAGTGATTGCATGAAAAGGTGAAGCAAGAGGAATCTTATTACCCTGCCAACCTCGGAAGATCAGTGAAAATTAGAGGTTTTCAGTTCTTGTTATCCCAATGAGATTCCGTGGCTGGCATCACTAATTGAAAACAGACAAGAACTAAAATTTAAATTTAATAGAATTGGCAACAAAAAGCTTGTGAGTATGCAATTATTAGTTTGTTCATTTGCTTTAGGATTTTACCAAGAAAGTTTTCAGTGCAGTGATAGGGGAAAGAATCTGTACTATAAATTTATAGATTTATGAGCCATGAAAAATATTTTGATGACAAGACAGCATTTGTAAGAGTTGATTTTAAGACATCAAACACTAAAGACTCTCCGAAATAGCAGGGTTTCCAGGAGGTTTGGCTTTTAAGTTTTAAAGAATTTTATCAGAAAAATACAAATTTCTCTGTTATATGTATTTTTCCCTTGATACATGTTGAATTTAAAAGTCCTGGGTGTGTCCTAGTAACAGCAGAAGTGATTTATTATGAGCCTAATCTATATGATGTTTCCAAACATGCAAATTTTCCATTAGACTTTCTTTATTCACTCTATTTTTATAACTGAAGTAAGTAAAGCTTGATTAAAAGATGCCATTTAATATATTCAGTATGAATTACAACTGTTGAAATCCACTGAGCTTGTATTACTACAATTGCCTCAATTTTCTATTCCAAATGGTATGAGAAGTTGCCTAATGCCTTGAGACTATCAAGTAAATTATTTTGATTTACATTTATTGTAGTGCTGAGTTTTTCTTCAGAAAATCTCCAGATGACTAATCTTAGGGCTTTTGGCACATAGTCATAGTCGTAATTTTAAAGCATATGAATTGATCTGAATTCAAGGACAGTTGTGCATTGTTAAACCTAGGTTTGAAATTTTTCTTAAAAATACATTTTTTAGTTGTTTGAAAATGTATTCATTTGAAAATTGATAATTATAATATTCAACAATTTTTATGAGGTTCAACAAAATAAACACTCACAAAAGGCTACTGTTAGCATAAACTGGGCTCTGCGGTTCTCAGAGTGTAAAGGAAACAAAACATATGTAGTAACAATCCTAAAAGATGCCAATCAATACAGTGCTTTCTAAACAACAGATTTTTCTTACTTCTATAAGAAAAAAAGAATTAGTAACTAAAAAGATATAGCAAGGTGAAAAGGGGAATGGGAAATGGTTCTTCTAAGCAGATATGTGAATGTCTCATACTTCATGTGGTCTAATCAGAGTGCTATGCATAAATGAGATGTACAAGAAATAATTTCCAAATGCTCTTTCTTTGTTTAAGTGATGAAAAAATCATCTGTTTGATTGGCTATCTTAAAAGGAAGAGAGACTCTTGAGAAGCAAACTGTCCATTTTCATTCTGGTTTAATGACTCACTATCCAAGTGTGAAATTAGATAAATACACAGTCCATCATGCGAAGCTAAAATTTTGAAATGCCTGGGGATTTTTGACAGTGTCATACTGTGTCTCTGTTTTTCCTTTTTGCTCATTTTCTATAATTTGCAGAATGGTGTCAGAGTGTTTGCCACTCTGAGAGAGGAAGAGAGAAAGAGGAGGTTTTATTATTCAACAACATGGTGGAATCACTCAAAATTTCCCCTGCCTTTGTGTGAAGCAAGATGCCCTCTGTATTAGTGATTTTTTATTTAGAAGATACCTCATAAGGTTCACTTTAGGCAGGATATTCCTAGCCACTGGTTCACCTTCTTCATATTTCCCAGCATTATTTGTGGACATTGCAGAAAGAAATAAAGGGATATTACTTTGAAAGCTTGGTGAATACCAGGCTTTCTGAAGAGATTTCTTAATAAAAACTGCATTTACTTATAAAAAGAACTGTTAATGGAGGACATCGATGCAGTCAAATGCCTGACTTGCATACATTTACTCCAAATTGTTTTACTGAACTTTACATTGAGTCCCTTCACAGTTTTGATAAGAAAGAAATTCTGCCTCATTGAAGATATTCCTGGGACAGAGGAAACAAAGAAAATGTCCTCCAGACCATAAAACAGAAACACACTTTGCTTTAGCTATCCAGGACTTTTATGATGCTGCTGGACATTCTCCTACCCCTGGTGAGAAAAGAGGATGCAGCAGTCCTAGAATGTGTCCCAGAAATCTTGTCAATACCAAGGGGTCACTGCTTGGTCTAGCATTTTCAGTAGTCTGCTTCATGATGCAAACACCAATGCACTCAATCTAAAAAAAAAAAAAAAAGAAAAAAAAAAAAAGAAATATCTCTACCCTAGATACAGAAGCAAATTCTGGGAGATCTGTTGGAATTCAATAATAAACATTTACAGACATTGCTGATTCCATGGTCAGCATGACATACTTAGATAAAGCAAACATTGCCCAGCTGTTTCCCAATAAGGTGACGAGGGAAGCAAAACAGAACTAGAGAAATTTCAACAAAGAACGGGCATCTGAGCAAATTTGAAGGCACATGCTTGACAACCCAGAACAATGCCATTCCAACAAAGTCATCACTACGTGTCTCCAGGTCAGAGGGAACATTCTGGCATCTGAAGAGCACATAGGTACAGTGGGTCTGATGACTCTTCCAAAAGGGGCAAACTGTAGGAAGCAGGCCAATTTGGTTGAAAACTTTGGTGGGAATTTTGATTTTTATAGATCATTTTTTGTTTTGTTTTGTTTTTAAAAAGAAAACATTGCTTAGTATATTTTCAACTTTCAGGAAGGAACTCTTCTGGAGAAAACACTGTCAGCTCATGAACTGATTCAAAAGTCTCAGAAAAGACATATTTGTTCTGAGTTCAGTCCTTGAGGCTTGTTTGGGTTTGATTTTTTGGTGTGTGTGAGTGAGTGAGTGAGTGGGTGAGTGAGTGAGTGAGTGTGTGTGTGTGTGTTTGTGTGTGTGTTTTAGTATGGGAAAGGAAAATGGTGAAAAATAATAAGTAATGTGAGGTTGAATACTATTTGGAAGCTATCAGATTGTATTATTAGCCCTACCCCTTGTTGCTGACCTGTGATGATGCTTAAACACATACACACTTACTTACACATAACAATCATTTTAAAAAACAAACCCTGCTGCTGAAGATGGGACATATTTGAACTCTGGACTTGGAGCAATGGAGCAGGAACTGACCTAGAAGCCTTCTACTTGAAGACTAGCTCTCATATTTCTAGAGGGTACTATGCAAGTTGCTAATGGAGAAAATCAATCAACGGTCCAAACCAGCCCTAAAGTGAAATAACCATAATGACTGGCACAGCAAACTACCTCTTTTAGTGCAGCAGTGGCACTGTTACCTGGGCGGGAGGGGTGATCAATAGCTATCTAATTGAACTTAAAGCTCTCTCAATGGGAGTGAATTCATGGATGGGACTGTAATTCTGGTCAAATATACATGACTGGAGAAGTCATAGAACCTAGAGAAAACCCTATCTCTGTCATATCTCTAGATAAATGGAATTTCTTACCATATGCTAAATATGGATCCTTATATTTACAGAAAATATAACATGTACAACTCATTAAAGAAGTTTCTTTTTGCAACAGATGAAGGTTACTGAATAGTTCCACAATTGGTCACACACAGAGAATATACATCTGAGAGATGCCCAGTCCTAGGTGACATATCTACAGTGGAACCCTTACACCTAAGGCTCATGAAACATAGTAGAACAGGGGATGGAGAGAATATTAGCTCATCCTTCATCTCTCACCAGTGAGACTTCCTTATACAACAGAGTACAATGCATACACAAGGCCATAACTGATTATGTTTTAGAGAAAAGAGACTGCAGAGTGTATGTCCTTGAATAGAGCTCTTATATTAAAACTCACCCACCTATGGCTCAGGGACCACGGCAGAATAGGGGATGGAAAGATTGTAAGAGCCAGGGTTTGTTCATGAACATATGGAAGCAGAAGATTTCAGGCCACTGGAAGCTTGCTCATGCGAACTTGCAGCAATGGTAGCCTCAAGCACAAGACCCATGCCAACCCAATCAGACAAGGGCCAGAATGGAGCTAGAGAAATGAGCAGAGGGCAGGCCCTAGCCTGGAAACTGTTGGAGACTGATTACTGCTGGGTGAGAAAGAGTAGACCTTCCTTAAGGTCTCTAGATAGACTGGCTAGACTCCAGTGGATGAACTTGCACCAAAGAACATTTCGATGCAAATGCTTGACCTCATGGGACTTAACATGTATGGCAGAATACATGAGGTTGGCTGGGGAGGGGGTGGGTGCATGGATGGGAGAGGGTGTCTAAATTTGATTAAGAACTCTTGTATGAAACATACAAAACCTAATAAAAGTATTTTTTTTACAAGCATAGAATTTACGTCTGACATCTCAGAAGCCCCTTTCCTCCCTGTGGATCAGTTCTGACAAATACACATTGAAAAGGCGTTACATCAGTGCCCTTTTCAAAACCCAATCAGTGAGAAACAGAGTTACTGTTTCTCTAGATAAAGTACCAGATAAGAAAATGGGTGCTGCCTCACTTTTTATTATTTTCCTGTGTGACAGAATCAGTTTTCTGTTCAGTGGGCAGCAAAATAGGATGGCTCACAGCATTTAGAACTATGTCCTGGGGCAGAAAGTGGGGTGACGAGAGGCCCACAAAGATAACTCATGCTAAGTAACGAACTCCAGCCAAACCTCTGCCAAACAGAAATTCTTATAGCCTGTGGGCTCCCACTGTAACTGTTATTTCTACTCTGTAGAAAAGATGTAAGTAGCAGAGGATTCAGTCATACAATCAAATGATTAAAGATGCTTTCAAACACTGGCTTAAGTCAGTCTAACAATATGTTAACTTTAATGTCAGAATGAGTCAAGTATTATTAAAGACATTCATTCCTGCTCTCTTCCACTAAATTGTATTTTAATACCAACAGCAAATGTCACATGCAGTAATTCTAAATTCCACTATTTGTGGCCATAAATTATTTACACAGTTAAGTTCAGACTATAAAAGAAAATTAGGTCATATAAGATATCATACCACAAAACTGTTCAACTTGGGAAATATCCACCTGAGAAAGTTGAGAAATTTTATAAAAGAACATTTTATGAGGATATACTTTTATGTTCACCTAATTAAGATATTCTATCCATTTTATATGTTACACTCAAATCATGTCACAGATTCATATTTATATATAGTTCATTCAATACCATATTTTAGACAATTTTACTCAATAAAAACAACATGCACAGTAGCAAGGAATTTAAAAAAGACATAAGCAGTCAAGCTTGAAATCAGGCCTAGTGACCCTTCAGAATGGAACTAAGGGCAGAATGTGCCTAGGTCAATCATTTATGACTAGATAAGCATCACACTCCCAGTATCCCTGCCAGAGTTCAAGGTAGAGCTGGTTCAGACTCTGTGACATATTAGCCACACGAGTTGCACAACAGTCCCGCTGCACATGCATCTAGGCGTCACAATAAATATCATTGTAAAGAAAGTTTCTATTGTGAAGTTTTCCTTTGTCCTTGTGCTAGATGACTAGTTATGTGTCTATTCACCCAGTGTTTATACAGACAAGTGTTAAACTCCCCTGATGTTCTACAATTTGTAAATAAATAAAAGTTTAAATTATGGCTTCTAGATTATTCAATTTGGGTAACATCATTTGGCCTTTCAATCATTAGACAATTTGTCAATTAATAGAACCCTGTGTATGAGAAACTATCACTTTCATTGACAAATTTATCACTAGTGCCTAAGAAAACATCTATTGCTGGTTATCTAGTCTGCTAAGATACACAACCTCCATCTTCTGAGAAATTTCTTGGAAATAACCTCACCTATTTAGTGGATTTGTTCCCTAATCTCCCTTGTTATGGTGCTGTGACTTGCATTCTTCTCATTTTTTAGAAAAAGAAGAAATCTGAATTTACATAAATGTTATGTTGTTCTAGTTATAATAGAAAGAGAGTGAGAGAAAGAGCTTTCATTGTAAGATCTACTGAAGATACAAGACCAAAAAATAACGTAGCAGCCTGTAAGATGGCTGAGCTGGTAAAGAAACCTGGCGTCAAGCCTGACCATCTTGAGTACAATGCCTGGAACCCACATGATGGAATAAGAGTTCTGAAAGTTATCCTCTGACCTCGAACAGTGTGCCCAGCATGGCACATGTGTACCCCTCCCCACTAAACAAAATGTATTCAGAAAAGTACATAAAAGAGATAATGTATTGAAATAGCTCTTTTCTCAGCGTGGAGAAGCTTATATAACTCAAAAATTCCAAAGAACACATTCATTTCCCACAGATCGAAATTTTACTGGCAAATTACAGCCTGGGTATTATAGAAATGTGTCTTGAAATTAATTGGTCTAAGAACTAACTTGGAACTTAAGTTCTGGTACTAAAAACAAATGTTGACATGCAAAACTGTAGACAGTATGTATTAGTTATTTTTTATTTATTTAGTATTATTTATTTTTATTTTTGAGAATTTCATTTGAGTCTAGTATGTATATCATTTCTGCTCCCCCTGCCCCTTAGGCAACACATACCACATTCCCCCACCTCCTTTCAGCTATTTTTTTTAATTCTTACGTTTTATAATTCTACAATAGTGCTAGAATCTCAAATCAAAAAGTATTTTTGTAGAATACTAGTTAAATTTGGTTAAAAAAAAAAGAATTTGGTTGTGACAAAATATCAAAATATGTTCACACTTTCTTCACCTGGAGGCTTAAAATATAATGTTAGTAGTCAGGTCAGAGGAAGGAATATGGGAGGTATAACCAACACTAAAGGTCTTTAAAGAAAGCCGTATAGAACCCTACCACTACAGAAGTTCCTGAAATTATATACACATACAATATCAAAAACAATTAAAAGGAGTTACCTTATAACAGGGGTACATTGCCTCTACTAGACACCACAGGTGGCCAAATTAAATGTCCAATGCCAGGAATGGTGCTTTACCAGAGAAGAACACTCAGACAAAGTTCTGCCAAAGTTCAGCAAAGTTCTTTGCTGGACAGCGACTACACAAGGGTGTTGGAACCTTAAGTGTGCAGCCTGATCCATCTCCAGGGCAAGTTTTTTTTTTTTTTAAGTTTTAAAATATATACATTTTATACTTTTTAGAAGAAGCATTTCATTACAGCTTTAACACACACAATAACATTTTCCAGAGCAAAAATACATCTCCTTTAAAAGTGGCTATAAAATTTTTAGGTTTGCTGTTGAATTAATACAGTTATATAATATTGAACTCAGTATAAGCCATGTAAGTCATAACATTCAATAAGTTTTTAACCTTTAAAATATATCTCCATTTCATTAAAAAATATACTGTTTCTTACAGAAAGACTCATTGTTTTTGCTAATAACACTGAGAATTTCGTGCATGCATCTCTAATCTGTAGGGCAAGCTTTTATACAGAGAAACCATAACTGCGGTGAAAATTTTAAGTTCCCTAGATTACAAGTGGAAATCTCTCTTAACAATTTCTATTCTATTAAGTAATAATTACTATTTTGCAGAAGTAAGCCATGCATAACCTATAGAAGCCATAAATCTGCAGTTAGCAGATTTATGTACTTCGGAACATGTTGGCCTGTTCCCAAGACAACTGGGGTCCACTGATGTGTATTCCTATATCCTGGGCCAACTCTCTGATAATTTCAGAGACTAGAGTCAGCCTAAACTTTAATGTGGCATAGGTATGGCCAAGAAGGTGCCCTATTACGGGAAGGTGCTATGCATACCTGAACAGAAAATTAACCATCAGCCTTACCTTGCTGTGAATTCTTTGAGCTACAACAACCTCCCTGACAAGATATGCCCACATACAATAGTGGCCTGAATATTATGGGGATAACCAACCATTTTCTAATTTGATTTAAAATCTGTTTCATAGGATGGAGTCCATACCTGTGATTGAAATTTCATCTGCAGACCATTTCTTAAATTTGTGCTACTTTGGAAAATTACCAAATCTCACAATTTATAGACTTCTGTGTTCTTATAGATGATGTCAGCTGTATTATGAAATAGTTATTAGAAATATAGTCTTAAGATTAATGAAGATGCTATTACAAATGCACAGAACTTCTTTGTTTAGTATCTTAGTGAATTTTTGAAAATTCCATACAATGAATTTTGTTCATATTCAGACCCTGTCACAGATCTGCACACCCCATACTACTCCCCACCTGATTAAATGTTCTCTATTATATTTTTAAGGTCCATTGAGCCTAATTGATGCCCTCAAATGCCTTTTAGTATGGTTCCATCCCCCAGAGTGTGGTCAATCCTTAAGGATTGGGTCACATCCTTAAAGCAAACTGATTCTCCCATTCCCAGCAATTGTCAGCTGTCAATAGTGCCTCTGTAGAGTTGGGACTGCTTATCAACCTCCTTGACTTTATGCTGGAAATTTTACATGCCTTGAGCTTACACAGTTCCTGTGCATACTGGTAAATTGTTCTGAATTCATATGAATAACTGCCCTGCTGTCTGGAAAACACTGTTTCCTTATAGTCATTGACCACTTCTGGTTCCTAAAATCTTTCTTCCTTCTTTCCCAGAGTGATCCATTAGCCTTGGGAGGTGAGGGTTTGATAAAAGTGTGTCATTCATGGCTAAGCACTCTGTTGTCTCGTACTCTCTGGATATTGACCAGGTGTGGGACTATATGTTAATGACCATCTGCACTATGAAGAAGCTTTTCCGGTGAGAGTTGAGAGATTCATTAATCTATGAGTATAACAGTAAGTCATTAGGAGATGATTTAATACTATGCTCATAACAGAATATTATAGGCTTTCCCCAATGGCCTGTGACCTGCTTGGTATCAGTGCCAGTTGTGTGTTTCAACCTGTGAAACTGTTCTTAAATCCAATCAGAAAGTGATGGATTACTCACATAACAGCTATGTCATTATTGCATCAGTGGGCATATCTTTCCAGGCCAGTTGTGACTGTAGCTCACAGTGCTCATAGCTGGGAAAGACTGTTCATTACTTTTCTCTTCTGGTAGCAGGCACAGCAGCTTCCAATAAAATGAAACTAGTCAGCAATGAGGAAGACTTGAGGTCAGTACGGGTTGATTTCTCCTTTTTTATTCTACAACTCATGTATGTAGTACCTTTAGCTACAGGGCCTTACCATCATATTCTGCTCAGCCACCAAGAGCAAGGTGAATAGCCAATATTTTGTTTTTGTTGTTGTTGCTGTCTTTTGAGGCAGGGTCTCCCTGTAGCTCCAGCTGTCTTGGAACTTTCTTTGTAGACCAGGCTGGCCTTGAACTCACAAACATCATCCTGCCTCTCCCTCCCAAGTTCTGGGATTAAAGGGATGTACCACCACACCCAATATCCAATATTTTTGAGGGTCTGATCAACCCCTAGTCAAGAATTCTTAATGTTATATTTGGCATGAACATTTGTCAATATCACCATCATAATTCACAGACATCATTTTAATAAAATATTATATTTATAATATGTTTAAGAACAAAACTGATGGCTAGGATCTAGATTTACAATTCTTTCTGGTTATTATTGGAAAATAAGTGTACAACAAAAAAATAAGCAAAATATTTTTTGTTAAATGAATATTAATTCAACAGTGATTATTGGCATTAAGATTTAAGTTGCATAACAATCTAAATGGAAGAGTCAAGGTAAAAGGAATCACTTGAAATAATTTTCATTATCAGATAGTTCCCTTAATTTTTGACAAATAAAAGATTTTCCTAACCATATTAATTCTGATGGATAATGATGTAATCAGTACAATATCATTCATTCAAATCCTAGAGATTTTTGTATTGAGATCAAAATGTGTGCTTCCAATTTGACTAGTTGATAAGTTGTTATTATTTAATACACATTCATATTATATGAAGCCAGCATCTGAGTCACCCACCAGTTTAAAATTCATTTACTTCAAGAGAGACTCCTCCAAGTAATTCGGTAAATTGTATATAAGCTTCTTCAGTTCATATATTTTACTGTAGTTTCAGTTGATCTTCAGGATTTTTAATATTTTTACTCACTCATTCAGCACATATTCACTAGAGCACTGGGGATATGGCACAATTTAGCTGTAAAGTGCTTGTTTTGGATACATAAGGACCTTCAAGCTCCAGAACCCATGTGAAAAGCTAGACATGGTGGGGTGTGATTATAATCCCAGTTTGGGGGAGACAAAAAGATGGATTATTGGGGTTTCTTGGCCATCCATTCTAACCTATGTGGTGAGTGCCAGACAAATGAGAGTGAGAAACCCTGGTTTCCATATACATATTCATACACATACATCCCCCACATGCATGTGCACACATACATACTCACATAGATGTACCTGCACATACACGAACTTTTTCCTGATATACATACACACAGATAATTGTTTTTTTTGTTTGTTTGTTTATTTGATTTTTGAGACAGGGTCTCCAATAGCCCCAGATGGGCTGTAACTGGTTGTATAGACCAGGCTGGCCTCTATTTTACAGAGATCCAACTGCTTCTTCCTTTTGAATATCGGGATTAAAGGCATGCATCTCCAGGCCCAGCTCAACAAATAACTTTTATAGTTATTCTTGGGATGGGGAGATGGTTCAGTTAGCAAAGTCCTTGTCATGCAGGCATAAGGACCTAAGTTTGATCCCCAGGACCTACATAGGAAGCCAGGTCTTGGTTTATACTTGTAATCCCAGTGCTGAGTTAACAGAAACAGGAGAATCTCTGGGGGTTGATGGCCAGCCAGCCTAGCCTAATCACTGAGCTCCAGGCCAATGAGAGACTGTCTCAAAATAAGCTGGGTGCTGCCTGAGTAATAACACGCAATGTTTGTCTCCCCTCCACAGGCATGCAGCACCTGCAGACACATGTGCACCTACACACACATGAGCATTCACATACATAGATATGCATGTACACAAAGAAATACTTGCTATTCATTTGTGTTCCAGGCAATGCCTTAGATACTGGAAATAAATCCGTGAATGTTTAAAAGGGCAAGATTTCTCTTTTTTTCCAATCCTCTTGTTGAAGTTACATTCCACTTCAGCCAGCTATGTGAGTGATGACGTGGAAAAAGTATCAAATAAAACAAATAAAAAAGTCATATAAAGAGATAAATGAGAAAAAATAAAACAAGGTTGTCTGAAAAAGAATGAATTCAGAAAGGTTTTACTTATAAAAGTAAATAAATTTAGGTTACAATTTGAAACATGAAAATAAACCAGTATCCTGAAAATCAGAGAACATTCTAAGTGAAATTTTAATTGCCCAGGTGAAGTAGTGGACCTTGACCACTAAGGTGCATGGGTTTGGACTGGTCTTCCTTGGGTGACCAATTATCTATAACTATAGACAATATAGTTCTGTTGTCTACATCTGTGAGGCAATAGATTTCCACACAAACACTTGTTCATAAGTATAGCTTTCAGTAAACTAACACAGAGCAGGTAAGTAATTCTGATTATATATAGGGTAGATGTACTAAATCCTGACTTAAGGATTATATGTGGTCCACACAGGGGCTTTATATGAACTGTAGTGCACTTTCAAAATTAAATGGACTATTTTTAGTATCGAAAAGTTGGGAAAATATACCTAACATTGTGGGTATTAAGTCCCTTCCCATAAGTCATCTGACAACTCTAAATAACAGTAATGCCATTTATATTGGGAAATCACATTCCATTCTGCCACAGTGTGAAATCCTGTTCACCATCTCAATTCCATCCTTCTCTTCTGTATAATTCCTTCTTACCTTCTTGATTTTTACTATGCCACTGGGGAAATTCTGTGTGCATGTCTGTACTCAGTTTTTTTTTCCTTTTCAAAAGGACAGCATTGTGCCTTATCTTAATTACCTCAGCAATGACTCCTTGCTAAGATAGGTACATTCTGAGATACTGTCCCTCTTTGTCAGGCTATTAATCTATCAATTCCATGGTCATTTGCTCTTATTCTTTAACTATATTCAATCTGAAAACTACATATTTCTATTATACATTCTCTACAGTGACTACTTCTTCAATAAATACTTGATGATCAATTTATTAGCATATATGAATACATAACTCTCACAAAAAAAATAATTCTGAAGTACTCTGATTAGTGTCATCCAATGTCAGGCACAGTGTGTCAGTCCTGAACAAGTTGAGCAATTGCTCTTCAACAAATGAGAAACACCTGCAGGTTTGAAGATGACTATCTTAAAGTGTGCCTTATAAGCCAAAATCAGAATTGCTTTTCCTGAGGAAAAATAGAAAGACAAAATGGATAGTTAAATACAAATTAGAGATTAGCAAGGGACGAAAGGATAGTGTATTCATTTTCTTGTTACTTGACAAGAAGCAACTTAACAAAGTTTATCTTGGTTCACATTTTGAGAAGATAGTCTCTATCATGGATAGAAAGGCATGGAGGCAGGTGACTCTAGGTTTGCAAGCATGTGCAGTGAGTACTCCACTTATTTGTATCTTGCCAAAATAGGAAGCAGAGAGTAGACATGAAATTGAGTTGTGCTATAAAACCTAGGACATACCCCAGTCACCTACTTCTACCACTGAGGTTCAGCTTCCTAAAGATTCCAAAACCTCCCAAAACAACACTACTGGCTTGGAACCAAGTTTAAAAACATGAGCCTATGAAGGTGCATTTCACATTCAAGCCACAACAAATAAGGATAATATTAACTGTTTTATGGCAGCAGCTTTTTCATACCACAATGGGCTACATGCCATTGCATATTAGTTAACCGATAAAGATCACATAATCAATAGAGAGCCCTGTCAGCACTGTATTAATTTTAGTAGATGTACCATTCCATGATCATAAAGGATGTGACAGATGTTTAGGGAAAGGAGATATATTGGAACTTGGTTTACTTTCTGCTCAGTTTTGCTGTGAACCTAAACCTACTCTAAAATAATTGTCTATTAAAAATAAAAATGTTCATAAATATCAAAATCAAGGATAAGTAAGTATAATAATACACAAGCATTATCACTGCTGGGTAAGGGAGAGTTGTCTTTTTGGAAGTGATGCCAGATAGGCTGAACAGGCTCCAGTGGCTGAACTTATATCTAGGGACATCTGGGTACACAAATTTGATATGATAAGCTTTAACCTACATGACAGAATGCATGAAATCCGGTGGGTGAGATATGGGTGGGTGTAGATGGGGGAGGGGGTCGAAATATGACTAAGATGTATTATTGTATGAAAAGCACAAAAATTGAATAAAATATATATTGATTAAAAAAGAACCCACAGGAAAAATAAAACAAAGCCTTAGCTTCTTTGTGTTTAAAATAAAGGCATTAAATTTAAAATAAAGATTTTGTACCATTCTTAAAAAAAGATTTCTGATTCATTTTTCATTTCTTCATATATATAATGTGGTTAGTAAAACTTAACTCACTTCCTATTAAAAAAACATATCAGAGAATATATGGAAAATAGTCTAAATAAAAATATAATAGCTAATATTAATTTTATTATGGAACAATTATTAAATGAGTTTTATTTCAAAGTCTATTTTGTCAGATATTAGAATTGCAACCCTTGCTTGTTTCTTAGTGCCATTTGCTTGCAATATTCTTTTCCATCCTTTCACCTTAAGGTAGTGCCTGTCCTTGAAGATGAGATAGGTTTCTTGCAGACAGCAAAGAGATGGATTTTGTTCCTTAATCCATTTGCAAAGCCTGTGTCTTTTGACTGGGGAGTAAAGTCTATTGATATTTAAGGTTATTATTGAAAGATGTGTTTTAGTTGCAGTCATTTTGATTGCTGTTTGTGTTCTTTGTCTAATTCTGTGTCTCCTCAATTATAGGTTTATTCATTTTCTTTTGTTGCTCCTGGGATAAAGTTGTTCCTTTCTTCTCTTTTTCCTTTTCTTTAAGTATTCTTTGAAGGGCTGGCTTTGTGGACACCTATTATTTAGGCTTTTGAT
>NW_008340129.1:480714-512212 GCF_000622305.1 Nannospalax galili | reverse complement strand
CCAACTAAAATGTTGATATACCTTGGTCCAGGCTCTTCTGGCTTTCATAGTTTGCATTGATAAGTCAGCTGCAATTCTCATGGGCTTTCCTTTGTATGTGACTTATTGTTTTTCTTTTGCTGCTTCCAGTATTCTCTCTTTGTTCTGTACATTTATGTTTTTACTATGATATGTCGTGGGGAGTTTCTTTTCTGACCCTGTCTCGTCGGTGTTCTATGTGCTTACTGTATTTGTATGGGGATGCCTTTTCTTAATTATGGGAAATTCTCTTCTACAATCCTGTTTAAGATCTGGTCAGCACCATTAACCTGAAAGTCTTCTTCCTCTATTCCTATGATCTGTAGAATTGGTCTTTTCATGGTGTCCCACATCTCTTGCATATTCCATTCCTGTGTCTTTTTTAATTTTCCATACTCTTTGCTTGAGTGGTCCAATTCTTCATGAGGCCTTTCCCTGTTGTTTCAAGTTGGCTTATTGAGTTTTGTACTTCCTTCTTCATTTCTGCCTGAGTTTTTTCAATATTTCTCTTTTGTGAATTCATTCAGAAGTTTATCCCTATCTTCTTTTACCTTTTTGATTTGTTTGTTCATGTTTTCTTTAAATTTGTCACATTCCTTGATCATGTTTATGATTGTTCTTTTAAATTCAGCATCCTGGTTTATTTCTAGGGGTTCTCCTTGTAGAAATCTGACAGAACCAGTGGGGTTTGGTGGGGACATAGTGTTTTGGCTTTCTGCTTTATTATTCTTTTGTTGTGGTTTTGGCATGTGAATTTCTTTTGTTGTTTATGATTATGATATGAGAATTAAGTTGAAGTATGCTTCTGTTTGTATTATCTGGGTGCCTAGATCCTTTCTTTATTATTTATGTAAAGCTGGTTGGTACAGGGTTCAGGCTCTCTCAGGTTTATTTTTGAGGGAACTGATGGCTTCAGATCAGCTATTCAGGGTTACCCACAGAAGCCCAATTCAAGTTCCAGTCAGATATACTCAAGCTTTCTTCCCCATGTGGAGGCAGGATCCAGGCTCCCTCAGGCAGTGCATGTTGTCAACCTATGCCAAAGGGAGGCCAGAGTGGGGCCAGAACTCAGCACTCTCTGGCTGTCTGCTGAGATCCCAGCCACTACATGGATGGAGGTCTGAACTATCCTCTCAGGCTGTCTGCTAGGATCTCAGCCTTAGCCAACCAAAGCCAAATCTGTCCTGGGGCCTTGGGAGGGGCCTCACAAAATCCCAGGTAGGGGGATGGTATGGTGCAATTAGGGGAAGCTCAGCACCAAGTAGAGGCAGGATCTGGGGGCTGTCATATAGTCCCCTGTGTTCTCAGGCCCTCTGGTAGTCTGATGAGCTCTGAGCCCAACCCCACCCTCTCAGGCTGACTGGTAGGGTCTCTGAGACTGCTTTCTTCAGTTTTCTGATTATGTACATCAACTCAGTAAAGTAGTTTATTAAATTTTGGCATCAAACAGATGAGAAAACTAAACCACATGTAGGTTATATAAATAGTAAAACTTGCCAGGGGCCACATAGCTAAGTCAAAGGAAGCAGAGATGGGCTTCTCTGATTTCAGCTTATTTTTAACCAGAACAACAAAATGTCTCTTTTTCAGACTTTCTTTTCCCTTTATTTTGTGCCATGTACAATGGCCTGAATGTTGGTGTTCCCAAAAAGTCATATACTAAAGCCTGGCACCCAATGTGATGGTACTAGAAGTGGAGTTTTCAGGAGGTAACTAGCATATGAAACCTCTGCCCTCTTGAATGAGGTTAGTATCTTTATAGAAGAGGCATGAGGGACTCATTTCCCTTCGGCCATTTAAGGACACAACTGCTAAGAGGTCACCAGGCCTCCAATCTTTTGCTCCTTTGATCTTGATCTTTCTAGGCTTTAAAACTATGAACCATGTATTTTTGATGTTTATACACTACCTAGGTATGAATCCCTTTCATTGACTCTTCTTGAGTTGAATACCGGAAGAGTTAAAGAACCCTTTTGGAGCAGGCAGTCAGTCAGAACTACGGAAAGCATTGCCTGGATTTGTCATCTGCATTGACAGCAGGCCAGTGGAATCTGAACCTAGCTCTAGGTAGAGAATTAGAATTCAACTATTGTGGGACTTATAACTATAGGAACCATAGATATTGTTAGAAAGTTGGATGGTTAAAAGCACACACATATCTACATAATGTCAGAAGTGTTATGAATACAGAAAAACAATGTGTTCTTTAGAATTAACAATTTCTAAACAGTCCTGACTTCTGGAGGCATGTGAGGAGAAAAACAAATGAAAAAAGCTGAAGATAAAGAGCTTTCGATTCTTGCATGACTATTTGATCATCATGGAATAAAACTAATTGCATAGAGATCAGTTACTAGAAATAAGTGTTACCAGTGAAAGTTACGTTTGTAAAGAAGCAATGTCATGTACTTTGCAATCATCTTCCTAAAACCTTTATTGAAATGGGTTATAATTAATTTAGAGGCATTGTCTTTGAGTTTAAATGTTGCAGAATGGAACTGCATGTTGAGTTGATAAAACACCTTCAATGTATCATTAAATAATTTTAAGTAGTTGGTCATGATCCAGACAAATAGAGGCAACTCACTTGAAAGACTTGATAAAAGTCATTGGTAGGATATGAACCCTAGAAGGGGTCTGTCAGACTTTCTCTGTGAGTGTAAAATGGAGTCCCATAGCTGAAATGGCTGTGTGCTCTTTTGTGTACATTTTTAATTATTGAGTTGCCTACTCTACCTTTCACTTAAGTCATGAAAAAAGCTATAGTTATTTGAGTGTCCTTTCCTTGGGCATCCCATATAACAATGCTGCTATAGAATGGAACAACAGTTTAGGAAGCCTTTTTCAGATTTTCTTTCTCAGTTTCCTGTCATAGTGACAAGAACAGGAGACAGAAATTGGTCAGGTAGTTCTGGGAGAGTGACCTCAAGGGCAGCAGCTTCATTCTTTTCCATCACTGGAAGCCAGAAACACCCTTTTTCACTGTCCTGGCTGTAATATAACAATGCTGCTATAGAATGGAACAACAGTTTAGGAAGCCTTTTTCAGATTTTCTTTCTCAGTTTCCTGTCATAGTGACAAGAACAGGAGACAGAAATTGGTCAGGTAGTTCTGGGAGAGTGACCTCAAGAGCAGCAGCTTCATTCTTTTCCATCACTGGAAGCCAGAAACACCCTTTTTTACTGTCCTGGCTGTGGGCTAGATATGCCAGAAGTGTTAGTGCTGTAGTTTCGGATCTGATTCCTTGTTACCTCACTAAATGAACACTCCTGCCTGCAAGCTATCTGTAAGAGTATGACTAAAACTCCAGTCCAGACACTAATTCCTTTGGTGAACAGCTTTGGAATTGGATATCAAGATCTTCATGGTATGAATGGATTTTACCTATTATAATACTAGTAATGATGCTATTAATCTTTCCACCTTATTTAATAAACTGCTGTTTTAATTTTATCTTCTCGGGTTTGCAGTCAATCTGAACTGAGATGGGCCCACAACTATCCAATTCCATCTACCTGAGTCCCCTTGATTGCCCTCCAAGACCTAAAGATCAGCAAGAGTAGAGAGCCAAAATCATTGTAGAACTGAATTTCAGCTCATCTCCTAAATGACTTTAGGGTCTCAGCTCTTGAAGGGAGCTGTTAAAAAGATTAACAGGTTTCTAGTTGTCAAAGATGAAATCCTCCTTCACAGTTGGCTCTGCATCCCAGTTCCTGTTTCCCTGGTAATGCTAGGAAGAAATGTATCACAACTACTCTTTAGGATTTAAAATGACACCATATGAAAAGATTGAGATATCAGAGCTTTGTTGAGGCCAATTAAGGTAAGGCTACTTCCTCTCTTTCAAATGAATGCAATCAGTTACCTCTAGTCCTTGATGGAGACTAGAGATTTGAAATTCTGATCTGCTCCAAAAATTATAACATTACAAACCATTGCCTCTTCCCATAAGAGTTAATCCATCTGGGCCTTTCAATCACTTGTCTTGGAGACCCCTCCTCAGGACTTACTTAAAACATATTAGGGAGATGGGAAAAATAATTATCTTCCTAATAAGATCGCATTCTTATCTCTCCCAGAAACCCCAACCTGATGTGGCTGCTTATAGGGCTTCTAACTCAAAAAAGCATAACTCTTCCTTTCCTTTTTCTATCTCTTTTGCAGTTACTGGCCCAAATGCTAAGGATGCTTACTTTGACAATCCAGAATTCCTCATTCATCCTCTCAAACCTTTGTCCCCTAATGCCATGCAGCTGCTCGCTGTCCTCCATTACTGAACTCACCTACTTTCTTATTTCTCTTCTTAATATCTCTCACCTTCAGGCTGGAGAGATGGCTCAGTGGTTAAGAACACTGTTTGTTCTTGCAGAAGACCTGGTTTCGAATCCCAACACCCTCATGGCAGATAACAACTCTTGGTAACTCCGGTCCTAGGGGATCCGACAGCCTCTTCTGTTCTCTGCACGCTGGCATTTCACAACATGGGTGCACTTACCTACATGCACGCAATACGCACATACACATAAAATAATAAATAAATAAATAAATAAAATAATAAATAAATAAATAAAATCTTTAAAAAATATCTCATCTTCCTCCAAGCATCTGCGAATTCACAACTCTCCTGTCTTCTTGTTTGCCTTTCACACTCTATTAAAATGATCCTGGAACCTTCTTCTGAGTCTGATTTTTTTCTGGGGGGAGGAAGTTGGTTGTTTTTATAATTTTTATTTCTTCTTGAGAATTTCATATATGTATGCAGTGAAGTATAATTATATCTACCCCAAAATTCCCTCCTCCAAATTCCTTCCCATCCCCTGCTGAGTGTACCCCTCCTAACTTCATGCCTTCTTTTACTTTTCTTTTTGGATGGCCCACTAAGTACAATCAGTGCTTCTCATAAGTGCATGGATGTGTAGCCACTCATTAGAGCATGGCAAACATACCAATGGGAACATTCTGATAAAAGAATGATTCTCCCTCCCCCAACAGCTGTTGCCATATCCAAAAGACAACATTTCATAGCATTCTTCTCAAACCTCTTCCTTTTAAGATCTTTTCTGTGATCTCTTCCTGAATATTCTCTGAGTCTTGACAGGTGTTGACTGGGGTCAATAAAGAAATTCCACTTAGGGCTGAGGAGTAATTCTCTTGCTTTCAGAACTTTAACCAGTTATGCATCTCTGCAATGACTGATGTCCACTGCAAAAAAAGAAACTTCTCTGACCAAGGGGGAAAGAGTACCAGGTCTAGGGGTGTGCAAGCATAAGTATTTAAAGGCAGTTTGATAGCCCAATTACTTAGTAAAATAGGTTCTGGAACCCTAGGGCCTGTGGCTTTCAGAGTATTGGGGTTTTGACCAAGATTAAAGTACCAAGCACAAAACTTTTTCTTGTAAGCAGACCTCAAATTCACTCAGAAAGTGGTTACCTACCCCATAATTGTCATGCCATTATTGTAACAGTGAGCACATCTTGTCTAGTATGCAGGGTTCCACACTGGGTTAGACCCTTGATGAGCTTTCCCCCCAGCAGTTGAGAGCTTCTTCTGGCACTAAGAAAGCTAGCTAGAAAGGAGGAAGTTTGTAGGTCATTTTGAGATGGATTTTCTATGTTCTACAGTCAAAGTATGTGTCATGTAACAGGGTCTTAGCATGTAATTATGGTGGGAAACCAAGGGTAATAGGAATAGCCTGTGTTTTGGAGCTCTCTGGGGCCTCCTTGACCAATACCTGTAAGGGAAGCATCTCATGCCTTGCACTATCATGCTCATTTAATAGCCTTTGTCTTTGGGAAGCAGCATTGTCTACCCATAGAGACTACTTACATTCAAACCTTTCTTTCTTTAAAAAAAAATGTGTTTTAGACAGCCTGAGAGTGTCTGTTCTGAACTCCATCAGTGTAGGGGCTGAGATCTTAGCAGACAGCCTGAGAGTGCCTGACCCGGCCTCCGTCTGGCATAGGAGCTGAGCACTCATCAGACCACCTGAGAGTGCACCTGGATCCAACCTCCACATGATGGTGACCTTCCCCAAATCACAACATACCCAACCCTCTAATAGGTATTATGTGAGGCCCCTCCCACTGCCCCAGGGCAGATCTCTGCCCTATGATAGGGTAAGGCTGAGACTTAGCACCCAGCCTCAGATGACCTGTTCTGACCTCTATCAGTGTAGGGGCTCAGACCTTAGCAGACAACCTGAGAGTGACTGACCCGGCCTCCCTCTGGCATAGGGGCTGAGAACTCAGCAGACTGAGAGTTCCTGGATCGTGCTTCCATTTGGTGGTAAGCTTCCCCAAATCATGCTGGACCCAACCTCTTGACTGGGACTACATGAGGTCCCTCAAAGGCCCCATGGCAGACCTCTCCCCTATGGGAGGGTAAGGCTGAGACCTTAGCAGACAGCCTGAGAGTGCCTGTTCTGGCCTCCCTCCAGCATAGGGACTGAGAACTCAGCAGACATCTTAGAGTTCCAAAATTGGGCCTCCCCTTAGGGAACTTCCCAAATTATGCCCTGAATACTGCATAGTAGGGGTCCAAACATTAGAAGGAAACCTGAGTGTACCTGATGGGAACCTGACTTGGGCTTCTGTGGAAGTGCCTGAGTAGGTGATCTGAAGCCATCAGTTACCTCCAAAATAAAACCTGAGAGAACCTGAAACCTATACCAACCAGCTTTATATAACCAATAAGAAAATGACCAAGGCATCCCAATAAAAGAAACAGAAGCCAACTTCAACTTGATTTTCATACCATAATCACAAAAAGCAAAAGAAATTCACTTGCCAAAATCACAGAGAAAAAAAACAAAAAAGAGAAACAACGGAAAGCCAAATATGTTCCCACCAAACTCCACCAGCCTTGTGGAAGAGTTCTACAAGGAGAAGCCCCTAGAGATAACCCAGAACACAGAATTTAAAAGAAATATCATAAAAACAATCAAGGAATTCAGTGAATTTAAAGAACACACACACAAATTAAAAAATTCAAAAAAATAAAAGAAGATAGGGATAAACTTCTGAAAAGGGAAAAACTGAAGAAAACTCAGGCTTAAATAAAGAAGGAAGTGAAAAACTCAATAAGCCAACTTGAAACAACAGGGGAAAGCCTAAATGCTAGAATGAATGAAATGGAAAACTGAATATCAACACTGGAGTATAAAGTTGAAGAGTTAGACCACTCAAGCAAAGATTATGAAAAATTTAAAAAACAAAACAAAACACAGGAATGGAACATGCAGGCGATGTGGGACACCGTGAAAAGGCCAAATCTACATGTCACATGTGTAGAGGAAGGAGAAGAATTTCAGGTTAATGGTATTGGCAAAATTTTAAAGAGAAATGTAGAAGAGAATTTCCCCAAATTAAGGAAAGACATCTCCATAAATATACAAGAGGCACATATAACACTAAATACACAGGACCAGAAAAGAAAATCCCCACAGTATATCAGAGTAAAATCACTAAATGTACAGAACAAAGAGAGAATACTGAAAGCAGCCAAAGAGAAACAACAAGTCACATATAAAGGAAAGCTCATCAGAATTACAGCTGACTTATCAGTGCAAACTATGAGAGCCAGAAGAGCCTGAACCAAGGTTTTTCCAGTTTTAAATGACAATAAATGCCAGCCCAGGATATTTTACCTAGGAAAAATTTCTATTATAGTTGAGGAGGAATGAAAAATCTTCCATGAAACAAATAGCCTGAAAGAATACATGCCCATAAACCAGCCCTTTAAACAATACTAGAAGCAATAAAAGAATGGAGAAAAGATCAACTATACCCCAGGGGCAATGATATAAACTAAATAAAGGTATAATTGTGAAGCATAAAATTAGACGAAGAATGGAAACAGTAATCAAAGTGATGGCAACCAATACACATCAGATCTCCAAGTAAAACTAATCAGAATAGATAAAGAGGGTCACTTCATTCTGATCAAAGAAACAATTAACCAAGAAGATATTAGAATCCTGAACATATATGCACCAAACTCTGGTGTACCTAAATTCATAAAAACAACACTAAAGGATGTTAAGACACAGATTAACCCCAACTCAGTAATGATAGGTGACTTAAATACCCCACTGTCTCCATAAAATAGGTCAATTGGACAAAAAAATAAACAGAGAGACATCTGAATTAAATGATATGATATATCAAATGAACCTAACAGACATCTTCTGAATATTCCACTGAACCGTCAAAGAATACACTTTCAATTCAGCACCCCATGGGACTTTATCAAAGAATGAGCACAAACTGGGGCACCAAACAAACTTCAACAAATAGAAAAAATTGAAATAATTGCATGCATTCTATCAGACCACAATGCAATAAAGCTCAAAATCAGCACTGGAAGAAGCCCTAGTCATTAAACAAACAAAAGGCAAATAAACAACAAACCCCTAAATGATGAGTGAGTAAAAGGGAAATCAAGAACAAATAAAAGAATTACTGAAATTCAATGAAAGAACAATACAGCACAACCAAACCTCTGGACACTTTAAAAGCAGTCCAAACAGGGAAGTTTATAGATCTAAGTGCCTACATTAAAAAATTAGAAAGAACACAAATAAATTACCTAACATTGCAACTCAATATTCTGGGAAGGCAAGAATAAATGAAACCCAAGTCCAACAGAAAAGAAGAAATAACAAAATCAAATCAGAAATTAATGAATAAGAAACAAAACAACACAAAGAATCAATGAAACTAAAAGCTGGTTCTTTGAAAAGCTAAACAAGATACACAGACACAGCCCAGCTAACCAAAAGAAAGAGCAAATCCAATTAAATAAATCAGAGATGAAAGGGGGAACATCACAACAGACACCCTAAAGATCCAGAACACTATAAAGGAATATTTAAAAATCTATACTCTACTAAATTTGAAAATCTAAGTAGAATGGATCGATATCTAAATTCATGGATACCACCAAAGTTAAACCAAGAAGAAACAGACCCATAACATACAAGGAAATTGAAACAGTAATACAAATCCTCCTAACTAAAATATCCCTAGGCCCAGATGGATTTACAGCAGAATTCTACCAGACATTTAAAAGAGCCCTCCAATCAATACTACTTAAATTATTCAAAATGATAGAAACAGAGGGAGAACTCCCAAATTCATTCTATGAAACCATCATCACTCTAATACCCAAACTGGGTAAAATACACAACCAAAAAAACAACAAAAAAAAACCCTATAGACCTATATCCTTAATGAACATAGATGAAAATATTCTAAACAAAATACTTGCAAACTGCATGAAGGTATACATTAAAAATGTATTCACCATGTTCAAATAGGCTTCATTTCAGAGATGCAGGGATGGTTCAATATACACAAGTCAATAAATGTTATCAATCATGTAAATGGACTCAAAGACAAAAACCACATTGTCATCTCAATAGATGCAGAAAAGACTTTTGACAAAATTCAGCATGCATTCGTGATAAAAGTTCTAAAGGGAATTGGGCTGGAAGGAACATACCTTAACATAATTAAAGCTATATACACTAAACTCACAGCCAACATCATTCTAAATGGAAAGAAAAAGAAAAAAAAAACACAAAAAACTGGAACTATTACCATTAAAATTAGGAACCAGACAAAGATGCACACTATCTCCATTCTTTTTCAATATAGTGCTTGAAACTATTGCTAGAGCAATAAGACAAGAGAAGGAAATTAAAGGAATATTAATTGGAAAATTAGAGGTCAAATTATCCCTTTTTGCAAATGACATGATACTATACCTAAGAGATTCCAAAAGTTCCACCAGAAAACTCCTAAAACTGATCAACACTTTCAGTAATGTGGCAGGTTATAAAATCAATCCACCAAAATCAGTGGTCTTTCAGGCTGTCCACTATCCACACGTCTCTTTAATAGTACTTGATACTTTTGCAAGAGCAATAGGACAAGAGAAGGAAGACCTCAGAAGATGGAAGGAGCTTCCATGCTCATGGATTGGAAGAATTAATATTGTGAAAATAACCATCCTACAAACAGCAATATGCAATCCAAATCAAATTCACATGATGTACTTTACATAATTAGAAAAAAAATCCTTAAATTCCTGTGGAAGCACAAAAGACCCCAAATAGCCAAAGCAACCCTGAGCACAAAAAGCAATGCTAGGGGGATTGCTATATCAGATCTCAAAATTTTCCACAGCGCTATAGTCTTAAAAACAGCATGGTACTAGCACAAAAGTAGAAACATAAATCAATGGAACATCATTGAAGACCTAAACCTGAGTACACACAATTTCAGCAACCTGATATGTGACAAAGGTGTCAAGAATACACAATGGAGGAAAGACAGGATCTTCAACATATAGTGATGGCAAAACTGGATCTCCACCTGTAGAAGAGTGAAACTAGAGCCTTATCTTTCATCTTGAACAAAAGCCAATTTTAAATGGATCAAAGACCTCTATGTGAAATGGGAAATCCTAAAACTATTAGAAGAAAATATTCGCAGTAACATACAAGATATATGTATAGGAAACTATTTTCTAAATTGGACAGAAGTCTCTCAGGAATTAAAGTCAACAATTAACAAGTGGGACTTCGTTAAACCAAAAATGTTCTCTAGAGCAAAAGAAACAATCAAAGAAGCAAAGAGATAGCCCTCAGAGTTGGAAAAACTCTTCACCAGTGACACATCTGACAGAGTTTTAACATCCAGAATATATAAAGAACACAAAAAACAAAGAATCAGGAAAGCAAATGACCCAACTAAAAGATGGGCTAAAGATCTAAACAGAGTCGTCAAAGGAAGAATAAAAATGGCTAGGAAACATCTTAAAAAGTGTTTGACATCATCAGTAATTAGGGAAATGCAAATTAAAACCACTTTAAGGTTTCGCCTTACCCCAGTCAGACTGGCTAAAGAACAAACGACACCAAATGCTGGTGAAGATGTGAAGAAAGGGGAACGCTCATTCACTGCTGGTGAGATTTCAAACTCATGAAACCCCTATGGAAAACAGTGTGGAGAACTCTTTAAAAACTAAAAATGAACCTACCATATGACCCAGTTATATCATTCCTTTGGTGGTTATACCACCAAAAGGATTCACCCTATTGTATAGACACTTGTACAACCATGTCTGTTGCTGCTTTTTTTCACAGTAGCTAAGAGATGGAAGCAACATAAGTGTCCCTCAACTGATGGGTAGTTAATGAAGATGTGGTACATTTACACAATGGAGTTCTATTCAGCAGAAAGAAAGATGAAATAATGAAATTTCAGGTAAATGGATTAACCTAGAAATGGTTACACTAAGTGAAGTAACACACTCACAGAAAACAGAAGACGTATGTTCTCTCTCATTTGTGGATCCTAGCATGAAACCCTTGTAAGTGAGTGCATATCTTGGTGCAACTGCAGGGACCATGAAAGGGAAGTAAGGGAAAGAAGGAACCAGAGAGAGAAGAATAGGATAAAGCTGTTACTAAGGGAGAAATATGTAAAAAGTGGGTAGTTAAAGGGGAGGAGGGGAAGGAGGGCTATATAAAGAATTACAGGAATAAAGGAAAAAAAATTCTCCAGGTACACAGTTTAAAAAAAAACAAAAAACAAAAAACAAAAAACGAACCTTAAGCATAGAAGTAACCATATGGGGATGGAAGAAAGTCCTTTCAGTAGCAATATGGTTGTTAAATGAAAATCCCTGTTCCAGAGGTGTGTTGTGCCCCTATGAACTGTCGATCTGAGGGGCCCTGGAGATCCCCAAAACAAAAACAATAAAGACCATTGCCAATAATGTTCGCCATACACCGGAAGTGGACGGAGGGACCCTATTGCTGAAGATACTGATTTATGTGAGTGCAGGAGAGTGAGAAATCAAGCATAGACTAAGCTGGAAACTCCCTCCACTGGATCAGTAGTTTTCATGGTGCCAAAAGGTGATATGCAGATGATGGAGGAGAATCACCCCCTATAATTCTACTCAATGACCCCACGTGTTGCACTATAACTATAGCAAATAAGATGTTCCTGATGGTGCAATAGTGGAGCATCTAGTATATGTACAACCAGCAAATTTTCCATTGGATATAATGCCTACTCCTAGGGGCAGAACACACACCTGGAACTGTAGACCAGACAAACCTCCTGTGGCAGGGGAGATTATAAGTCCCAGTGGAAGGTCACTGCAATTGTTTTGTTAAGTGGATGTGCTGTACCTGCTAAAGTATTGTCCAAGCATTTGTGCTTACACCCATAGGTTAAGTTATTATAGCAGCCACTGTTTAGATGTTCTAGCTTCTTGCCATTTGTGTTTTTATAGTAGATGGAATCCCACTGATATGGGCCAACAGCCACGGGAAACTGACAATGCACAGGTGCAAAACCAGTGCCTTGCCACAATAGGAGGAAGTTGATCCCACACCTACCACCCCCTCCAAGGGTCAGGGACTTTTGCAGAAGAGGTTGGCAGAAAGAATGTAAGAGCCAGAGGAAGGGTTGGGATGTTAACTGGACGTGTACTCTGACCATTATGCAGGCAAGCTGCAGTCACACCTTTCCACACTCATCAAGGTGTCGATGGGGGAGTTAGTTACCCCTCCTATCCAATCAGTCGACCTTAGCTGCATGTGGGGGAGGGGCTAAGGATATATAAGCCAAGAATGCAGGAGGCACCTCTCTTACCATTTTCACCTGCTGTCGGGAAGTCAGAGTCTACATTTGAGAGTGGTCTTTCCTATACAGCCATAAATTGGAGTCACCTACTTCTCTGTAAATAAACTCCCATCCTATGCTCTGTAAACAACAACAACAAAAAATAGAAAATAATAGGTATTTGGATAGATAGATGGAGAGGGGTCTAACTAGACCACAAGTAGATGGAATTGTACTGGGGAAAGTCTGGGGACACTGACTTGACACAGTGTGCCTTAACACCCAGGGCAGAGTATATGGGTTCCAGTTGGGGAGAGGAGTATGGGAGGGTTCCAGTGGGGTTGGGCCTATAAAGGTGATTCAGATTGTTTGAGTGTTCTGTATGGAATTCAAATAAAAACAAAAACAAATTTTTAAAAATTGCATTTTGAATTTAGCTTACTATCTAGTGGATTTCCATAAAACTTTTTCATACACCTCTAGTTTGGGATAATTCACTACCCCTTCTTCTACCCTATTCCTCTCTTTGGATCCCTGTTTAATCCTTAAACTTCCTTAACCCCAACCTTCACCCACACCATTTTCTTTCATGTCATATGCAATATATTATCCCTGAAATTATATATTTTATTTGGGTTGTGAGATAGTAGGCTACCATACAGCTTGAATGTACTCTTCATTTCTGTTAGCCCTCCTTTCCATGCCCAACTTCCTCCATAATCTTGTACCATTGCCATTTTAGCCTTTCTACATCCACTTTTCCAATTCTCCACATTCATTTAACATATAATTTATTATCCTCCTCTCTCAACGTGTCCTTACCTCCCCCCCAGAAGTCTCTTTTCTGACTTTTACTTGTGCTCCAAGTTAAAGACAAAAAATCAAAGACTTGAAGCTAGGATCCACATATGAGAGAGAACAAATGTCATTTTTCTTTTTGGACTTGAGTTACTCAATCAATATAGGTTTTTTGCAGCTCCATCCATGACCTGAAATTTTCTCTATTTCATTTTTCTTTACAGCTGAGTGATAGTCCATTTCGCATATGTATCACATTTTCATATCGCTTTATTTGTTGATGAACATCTAAATTGATTCCATTTCCTAGCTATTGTGAATAGAGCTGCAATGCAGGTGAATGTGCAAGTGTTTCTGAAGCAGGATTTAAACTCCTTTGAATATACACTTAAGAGTATTACAGCTGGATCACATAACTGTTTCTGTTTCTAGTTTTTGAGAAACCTCCAGACTCAGGTCCAAAGTGCCTATACTAGTTTACACTACTAATAACAATATATAAGCATTCCCCTTTGGTCACATATGCACTGGCATTTGTGGACATTTGTGATGATGGCTGTTCTGACTGGAGTGAGATGGAGTCTTAATGTATTTTTAATCTGAAGTATATTCGTTCTTCTTTGAGTTGTTCAAACTTAATCTTAAGTATTCTTTAAAACTCTCTGTCCGGAAGCTCATAATCACTATAGTTGGGATCTATTTTAATGGTATTAGTAATTTAGGAGTAGGCAAGACATGCTATTTTGGTTTTTCTTTTTTTTTTTTCCTTGTGCTGGGACTTTTGCCACTGGAGTTGGTTGGTTGAGCTTTTCATTCTGTGTGTTTAATATCTATTTTTTATACAAAGCTCCTTTCTTCATTCAGTGATGGTATTTACAATGTTTAGACAAGGTCTAAGTCATAACAGGGATGACGTGCTTTTTTGCTTGTGGGAAGGATATTTATGGTCAGAAGCTGTATTCATAGTCTCCCTTCCAAGATCGTGTACTGTGCTAGGACAGCATGAGCTTCTGACTCAACAGCTTCTTCTGGAGTGAGTTCTGCAATTCCTTTCATGCCTGCGGGCCTTACCCAGGGCCACATCTGGTCACCACCTTGAGTCCACACTTCTGCTACTGCAAGTTGTTAAGCTCCCTATGCTTGAAGACCTAACCATGGATCGGCTCAGGCCCTCTGATGGGCCGGCTCTGGCCTCCTAACTGGATCTACAACTTGTAGAACTCAGTGCAATGTGGGTCCTACCCTGGACCAGATTTGGTCCTGAACCTAGGTGTGAAGTTCCATTGCCAGATGCTGTGAGTTATAAACACCCTGAATGTCCATAGGTCTTTGTGAATCTGATTTTAAATTCCTTTCTTAATAAAACTAAGAACCCCAAAGGGAACCCTTATTTCTCTAATAAAACAAGTTTTGTAGATGTTAATAAAAATATTAGGTTATTTAATAAAGGAACAGAATATCTCTGCTGCTCTTAGCAAAGTAAAATAATTGTTGAGCAGTTATTGAAAATGAGATGAATAAAACAAATATCATTAAGAGTTAAAGAGAAAGGAGAGTTAGGGGTTCATCTGACACAGTAAAGACCTTAGAAGGATATTAAGAAATGTGAGAAAAGAAATTTAAAATGGTCATGGATAGGGTTTAAGAAAGGTCTTAATATGATAGTATAGATGATTCTTTTGGCCAGTGTGACCTCGTTTGGTTCCCAACATTAAATATATTCAGTGACTTTCTGTTAGTTTGAGGAAATTCAATGTACAGGTAGGTAAAGATTATACTGAGAAATTCTGACTGAAATCACTTAGGAAACAAATCTCTGGGCATGCCCATAAGGGATTATAAAGATTAGGTTAACTGAGGTTAGAAGGCCCATTTTAGATGTGGGCAGGACCATCCATCCAATAGGCTACGGTGATAGACTGAATCAAAGGAGAAAGCAAACTGATCATTCATCACTCACTGCTTCCTAATTACAGACTCCTCAGTATGACCAGCAGTGGCATGAGTCATTCCCAGCATGCCAACCCCACCATGAGGAACTTTCCCTCAAACTATAAGTGAAAATAAACTCTTTATCCCTTAAATTGCTTTTCTCAGGAAATTTATTATAGCAACAGGAAAAGTAACTAATGCAGGACTAGACAAGTTCTATTTTATGGGCATTCACCAGAATATTTTTTGATAGAGATTGAAGATACCATTACCACTGAAGGCTATAAAACTTCTTGAAAACTCAAATATACATACCAAGTGATACCAGAGAAACATCTTAATGGTGATGATGATTCCCAGAACATAGTGAAATGGAGAAGAGGAAAGAGATTGCCATTCCTTTGAGCTAGGATCAAAGAAAGAAGACAAGTTCTCAATGGACATTGACAAGAAGCAGTGTGGTAGAAGGGAGATTGGCTTTGGAGAAAGAGTGAGAAAGCCAAGCATGTCAGGAAGCACCCTTTGGATTTTGGCCAGTATCTGAAAAAGAATTAGAAAGAATGAAAGGAAGAGTTATGTTTTTGTGTGTTAGAACTTAGAAAAGCTTGCAGGCTTGTCAGTGCTACATGGTGGAACCTAAGTAAGTGCCTGCAACATAGGAGGGTCTTCTGGGAAGAGTGAGTACATTATCTCACAGAGGATGATTATTCATAATACCCCATGTCCTTAGTAGGTCTTCAGGTGGATCAATTAGAGGGGCGAGACTGGTCTTCTGGCTAGGTGATTGATAGGTCCAGAGGATTAACTTCTAATGAGGAAGGCAATAGCATGTAATATTTTAGTCTTTGTAGTAGATTACAATGTCATGTCTCTACCTATGGCTAAAGCTGGAGCTCAGTAGATTTCCCTTAATGGACCTCAAAAAAGCCTTGATATTTCCAACTTTCATATGGTATTAAATCTTAAGGGGGAAATTGTGTTGTCTCTTATTCTAGAGTTTCCAGGAAAATGGGAGGTGAGGTCCAAACCTAACCATGAGGGAGGAATCCGTGTTTGAAGGCCTCCAAATCCATTAACATCTTTGTAGGCTCCTAGTCTTCTCCCCTGAACAATTGAGACTCTAAATTATTTATGAAATGAAATTCAAGACAATTTGATTCTTTCTATATGAAACACAGGTATAGAAGATATTAGAGTACCCACTCTTGCTGACTTTATATCCTTTTTGGTGCGGGGAGACCAAAGGGATCCTGATAGATAGAGTTATATTGTTACAGCATCATCAAAGGGAAAATCAACTAAAAATGAGAGAAAATGAAATCAAGACAAAAGCAGTTAAGCATGTAAGGTCTGTGATGGCCAATCCTGGGTGTCAACTTGACTGGATCTGGAAGTAACTGGAATGAAAGAGATCTTCTTGATTGGATCATCTGAAGCTGGAAGACACACCCTAAATACGGGTGTTACCTTCTGATGGCAGCCCGTATAAAAGACCAAGGCAGAGGAGAATGCCAGGCTTTTTTGTGCTTGCCTTCTCTCTCACTGGTGAGTTTGTCTTGCTGCTATAGACTGAAGACTAGCTGATCTTTTGGAATTTTTCAAACCCTCAGAGCCAAATTGGTACTACTGAGACATCCAGCCTTGTGGAATGAGAGACTATGGATTCTCAGCCTCTCCAGTGTGGTGCAGCCATTGTTGGACTACTTGGACTCTATCCTGTGAGCTAAGCTGATAAATCTCTCTATATATGTATTCATTCTACTGGTTCTGTTTCTTTGGAGAACCCTGACTAATACAAGGTCCAAAGATGAATGGCTAATATGGCATTTCAGATCTTCAACAGTGTTATAGAAGAAAACTGTAAATTAAGGAAAGATTTACCTATACAGATTCAAGAAGCACAGAGAACACCAATTTAGGCATAAGTGGAACAGAGACTCCCCACAACACATCATAATAAAAACATTAAATGTGCAGAACAATGAGAGGGTACTGAAAACTGCTAGAGAATAACAGCAAGTTACATATAAAGAAAAACCCATCAGAATTACAGCAGACTTTTCAATGCAAACTGTGAAAGCCAGAAGAGCCTGGACCAAAGTATTTCTAGCTCTAAGCAACCATGGATGTCATTCCTGGATACTTTCTCCAGAAAAACTATCTATTACAGTAGAAGGGGAACAGAAAATTTTCCATGACACCAACAGGCTGAAAGAATTCATGTCCACCAAACCAGCCCTATAGAGAATATTCAAAGCAATATAAAAAAATGAGTATATCCAAGAGGTTACAGAATGAAAATAAATATATAATAAGAGAAACATAATAGGGCCACAAACACAGAGAAGTTCAAATGGCATTGTCCAATGTACATCTTTCAATGCTAACACTAAATATCAATGGGCTCAACTCCCCTGTCAAAAGACACAGGCAAGTAGAGTGAATCAAGAAAAAAAGTCCATCTTTTTGTTGTCATCAAGAAACTCATCTCACTTTAAAAGGTAGATATTACTTTAGGGTAAAAAAATGAAAAAAAAATATTCCAAGCAAATGGCTCTAAGCAGGAAGTGGGTGTTGCAATTCTAATATCTGATAAAATAAACTACAAATTAAAACTAATCAGAAGAGATAAGGAGGGACACTTCATTCTAATCAAAGGAAAAATTGATCAAGAACACGTTACAATCATGAATATACATGCACCAAACTCTGGTGCACCCAATTTCATAAAAAGGGTTCTGCAGTAGTATAAAACACAGATTAACCCCAACTCAGTAATAGTAGATGACTTTAGTATCCCACTATTTTCAATAAACAGATCAACTGGACAAAGAATAAACAGAGACCACTGAATTAAATAATGTCTTACATGAAATGGACCTAACAGACATCTACAGAATATTCCACCCAAGAACGAAAGAACACACTTTCTACTCAGCAGCTGTTGCAAGATTTCTAAAATTGATTACATGCTTGGACACAAAATAAACCTCAAAAAATTGAAATAATTCATGCATTCTACCCTACCACAGTGCAATTAAGCTTATAATCATTAACAAAAATATTTCTAATAATTCCACACACTTATGGAGATTAAAAAACACACCCCTGAATTATGAATGGGTCAAAGAAGAAATTAAGAAAAACATAAAAGTACTCTTGGAATTAAATGAAAATGAGACGACAGCACAGCAAATCCTCTGAGACATTTTAAAAGCTGTTCTAAGAAGGAAGTTTATAGCTCTAAGTGACCACATTAAAAAATCAGAAAGAGCACATATAAATGACTTAACAGTACAACTCAAGTCTCTGGAAAGGCAAGAACAAACCAACCACAAACCTAGTTGACGAGAAGCAATAACAAAAATTAGAGCAGAAAATAATGGAATAGAAACACTATATTTCAACCAATGTATCCAAGAAAACATGTTTTTAAGACTTCCTTATATATCAGATTAAAATAACTAATGGCTTTAGGCTGCATATCTGCCAGGACATTTTACTTGAAATTTCTAAGATGTCTTCAGCTTAAGGGTGTCTTTAATAAGCTTATTTAAAAACCTTTTTCACTTCTTTTGAATTATGACAATATGTGATTGCAAGATATTGCATCCTATACCACATGGACACTGATTGTTGCTGGCATTGCTACATTTCAGTGTTAAAAATGTGCTTTTTTTTTAACATACTCTGGGTTCAGTTATCTCAAATGCATCATTTTGTAGTATGAGAAACTAAAATGCATTATTGGCAACCATGCATTCTAAAGAGATGCAATTGATTCTTAGGATAAAGGAGTCTCTATCCAAAGCACTTAATCATGATCAGGTATTATGATCTATATTCCTTAGGACAGATGAAACGGAGGAAAACACAAATTGAGATGTGTATCTCAATGCTACAAGGATGGCTTCCTATAAACATGGGTAGAATTGAAATGCAAATAAATGCAGCACTTAAGATTGTCACTAAAGAAGCAGGTGCAGGAAGATAGCCAAGATTTTCTTAACTACACTTTTGTACTTTCCTTCAGTGAGCCAATTTCCAACGGATCATACATATATAGGTGGTGAGCTAGTATTTAAACTAGGAGAACAGCTTAAGATTCAAATCATGCAGACTCGCTAACAGTCTTTTTGGAACAATTTCTGAAAGCAAGGTGATATTTTTAATTGTGAACAAGTAAACGTTAGCTTGGATCCTGTGAACAATTCAACAGATGAAATGATAGAGAAGCTTTCTCTGCAGGTGGGTGAGCAGCTGCTGCCAAATTCCTCTTCATCTTTATGTCTTAGAACAAGCCTATAGCAGATAGATTCACTCATTTTCTCTGTCACAAACGCCCAAGCTGCAAAGTTCTGTTTTTCATGAAAAATATGATTGATGCTAAGGGCTAGGATCCTTTGTATTTAAGCTATCTCTCATTTTATTTTTCTGGTTGAAATCACAGGAAAGATTAGAACTCTAAACTTAATTGCCTATAATTTTGCTATCAAGACAGCCTGTGAAAGTGCTCTACAAACAGAGAAGTGATTGAAAATGAGAGACAAGTGTCTAGCTAGCTGCAAAACTAAATTAGAAACACTTTTAGGCTTTCTCCCTCATTTGCATCTTGTGTACATATCTCTCCCCAAACGCATGTCTTCCTTTCCCACATCTCTCCAGCATCTTAAATGATAACAGAACACATCTCCAATTGCAAGTTGAGCTTGCAATTAGATTGAATTTTTAAGCCTCAAATCCCACTTGTAGGAAATGAACAAATTTCAGGGATAGTATTGCTGAAAATATCTATAAATTATTGTCGAGAGGAGGTAAAAGATGCACGGGAATCAAAAGGTAATCGTAATGTATAGTCATTAAAGGACACCTGTGCAACTTTTCAGAAGAGTTCTAATACTGTAGATGACTGACTCTAATTTATCTCATCTCAAGCATGATAAACTTTCCATCATCTTTCTATATAATCCTTGAAATTTAAAAAAAATTTAAAATTTTTTTATTATTTTTATTTTATGTGTATGTGTGTATTGCCTGCATGTAGGTAAATACACCCGTGTTGTGCAATGCCCACAGAGGACAGAAGATGCTGTAGGATCTCCTGGGCCTGAAGTTACAAACAGTTGTTAGCTGCCATGTGGGTGCTGGAATTCAAACCCAGGTCTTCTGTAAGAAGAGCCAGTGTTCTTAACCGCTGAGCCATCTCTCCACTTTTGGTGTTTCAACAAGTATAACTGCGAATGATGATGTCAGGTAAGGCATTATAATAGATAGGAAGGGGTAGTAAATAGTGAGAGGTTATGCTGTCCTGTGATCCATGAGCCTTTCTACTTAAGAAATTGCTCTCAGTGTGGCCAAAGTTGAAGAAGGGCTCCTTGTTTTGGTGTCTTCCTACAGCTTGAATTTACTGAAATGAATGACAAGCCAGAAAAATAAATGTGAACACATGGTAGTTTTCCAGGTAGAAAAACTGTGGTGGGTTCTGCTTTATGTAGTCTCAGGGTTTAGCTAATCTATAAGTATGTGTCAGCTTGAATTCTAATTCAAAGACTTTAATTCATGTCCTTGCATTAGAGAGATTTTGTTGTGCTCTTTGTTTTCCTGTAATACCCAAAGAGTGGAACTGATGGAATAATGATACTTTGGGAAGATGTGACTAAATCAAAGGAAAATCGTTGTTTCATCCCTTCCAACTCACATTTTACATGCACAAGATGTGAAAGTAATAGGAATATCAGAAAACTTTCAATGATTCACAGAAATTTTCCAGAAGTTTCCATGGTACATACCAGTAGAACACATGAAAGCAACAAAAATCTGCAAATGAAGGATGTTTTTTCTGTATATGTTTGTGTATATAGGTTTTTGATTTTACATGTATAGTTTTAAATATAGAAACAAATAAAACCAAACAGAGATGAAGCCTGGTAAAGAGCTTGAAGACTGTTTTCGGCAGGAACATTGGTATCACAAGCCAGTTGTGGTATTATAACTATGCTTCTCTTTACACCAATTATCTTGCCTGAACTGAATGATCTTGTCATAATTTGAGCTTTGTGATAAGCTGATTCAGAGCCTTAATTGGCATAAGGCTTTCTTTTCTTTTCTGTGGCTTTAATGTACTGTAACTGACAATTTGAAATTATATATATTTAAGTTGCATTATCAGATTTTATATTCACAGTGCAAAATGATAACCACAAGATGATATCACAATCAAACTATTAATAAATCAATCACTTCATGTAGTTACTTTTCTTTTTCAATGTGGTAACAATACATAAGTTCTACTTTTCAAAATACATTATTAATATCTCTAGGCATAAGGCCGTACATTAGGTCCAGAATGCTGTGGGCTCCTTGATAGTAGCACAGCCCTCCCTGGCTCTTGTTGACCTTAACTTGAGATGCTAGGATCCTAGACCACAAAAGTCACCCTGAGCTAGTGGATTCATTGTCTCTGACCCAAGAAGAATAAGGAAATGTGGACAAGAAGTGAGCAGAGCTAAGAGCTTTATCAAGAGAACTTCCAAATTGGAAGAGATTCCAAGAGAAGAATATTACCATCTTGCCCTACTCTTGTAGATCTTAAGGGGAATTGGAGGGAAACTGAGTCCCCTATTGGGATTGGTTATTTTTGAGTACACTCTGTGTCAATTAAGTAAGACTTACACATACCTTATACAAACTCCCTGGGTTCAAATGAAGAGTTAGTCATCCATTCAGGGGACGAGTCATGTGTGCTACTTGAGTAGTTCTTGATCTACCACCGGCCCTGCCTTTACTGCCTAAGGAGAACCTAAAGCCTGTCCCAGCAGAAACCATTCATCTTGCAACAAAATTTTGTGCCCATTGGCCAATATGATTTTGTCCTTATCTTCGGATATCTGGTACCCACCTTCTGCACTAAATTTCTATGACTTTGATGTTTTACATCACACACAGGATTATCACTAGGGAGTCATCTTCACTTAAAAAAAAAACCATGTGAGTAAAGAGCTTATCAATAAATTCTACTTGCCAGGTAGTATAGTAGGGCACATGGAAGGATAAATATTTTCAAAAAGATAGTGTGACAGTATCTCCTAATAGCTGGAAAAAGTAAGGGATAATTTGACACAAAGATATGCTTTATACAGGTCTCAAAATTAATTGTAATATTCTTATGGGAAGTGGTTAATAGAATAATTCCACTAGCTAAAAAGACTAGAAGACACTTCAAGAAAGAGGTAGATTCTTGTCAGTTAGTTTAGTGACAGGGGCCTGGATTCCCATCTTGTCCAGATGATGGAAGTGTCTTTGATTCTATCCTGGCCAGAAGCCAACAATTCCAAAAGTATTTGGGGACTTGAGCTTCTGGTTTTGTTATAACTAATATAATCTTGGTGATATTGCTACTAATCTTTGAACCTTATGTAATCAATTGCTGTGTTAACTTTATCTCTGTTAGCCGGGGTCACATTTTGTGAACCTGCATTTTCGTTAACTTTGACAATTCTAGCAACAACAGTAATTTGGTTTATAGAAGGAACATTTTTCTCCAGATTCTTGACTCCATGAAGCACTTTAAGCTGGCCCACTTTTCTGAATTCTAGCTCAAAAACCAAAGTTTTCTTTTCCTTCATTTTATCTTTCTCAAATATCAAACAAAAGCCTAAACCGCTAGGCTTTCCTTCCCTGAAGCTTCTCTTGACCTCTGCAATGCAGTTGCTTGTCAGCCTCCACCACTGACCGTCATGCCTAGTCTGGGGTGTGCTCTTGCTACACAGAAGCCTTGCATTCTTTCTCTTTTGAATTTCCTATAATAAAACTTCATTCTAAACTTACTCCTCCATTGTAATGGATTTTATTTTTTGAGTTTGTGAGACTAAGGACCCAGGAACCACTGGCCCAGAGTTGCTTTGGTTGCTGTTTATTTGCCCTGGACCCAATCACCTTGAGTTATGCTCACCCAAGGTAACAGAGAAAGCCTCCATTGCTTTTCAAAGCCCCACATTTCCATTATTTCCATTATCAGTAGTGCATTTGAGTTTAGCCTTTATTTTTTTTAAACAGAATGCCATTAGTTTGTGCTATATGCTAGTTCAGGTCCTCTGAGCAGCACTACCACGAAGGATTCAACAACAGAGAGATTTACTGGACAAAGCACCTATAAAGAATGAAAGTGCTAGAACAGGAAATAAATGGATTCAGAAATGAATGCCAGAAACCACATGCAGATCAGATACTTATGGAAGGAGAACTGAGTAGAGAACACCCCAAACTCAATGAAATCTGAGAATATGTCAGTTATATGGGGAAGCCTTGAAGCAAAGATTGCTCGTAAGACAGCCACAATCAGTCATAGGCTCAGAACACCCCAGGAGGAACAAGAATGTTGTGTCTGAAAGAGGCAGTGGCTGGAGGCTGCACTCTTCCCTACAAATTCTTTCTGGAAGGGAGATCTGAACATTGCGTGCACCTGGATGCTACAGGTACATGAAAAATCATCAGAAGTAATTATGTTGCTTAAGTCATGGGGAAATGTAGCTGAAATCTTGTCTTGCAAATATCAAACATGTTATGCATGACCCTTAGTAGCTAAGCAGTAACAGCAACCATCATTCTGATTTCTAAGGCTATTACAATTAATTGATTATTATTTTCCATTCATTTTTTTTCATTTTTTCAACTTTCCTCCTTTTCTCTCTTGTACCTAAGAAATATCTACGTACCTCAAGCAGTCACGGCCTTACAACCATTGTGTAAAGAAAATACAAATTAAAGGCCAATGACAAGTGTTTCTCATGAATGACATCCAATTGTCCTGTCAGTCCCTTACCTGCCACTGATCAGGTCGCTGCCCCTCAGTAAGCATATGAGCCTTTCAGCCATTTTCATTGCATGTTTTTCAATACAACATTTTTTCAGTGCTGAGAAAACAATAATTGCACAATACTTCAATATGGGTATGTTGGTACATGTGTTGCTGTATCTATGTTTTGGAATTTACCAAGCTTCTCAAGGAGACCAGGCTTTGATGGGTGGTTCACATGCTCAATTACGAATGGGTTCTTTCCCTGAAAGATCATCAGAAGCACAAGGAAGGATGTTCTAAATGTTTGTCTCAGCAACTTCTCATTGACAAATCATTTGTATACATTATCAGTGGCTCTGATCACTACAGCAGTTTGACTGACAATGAATACACACTGGTTCTTAACTTTGTTTCCTTCAGCTCTAAAATTATCCCCGTGCTCTCAAACCCATGAAAATTCCCTTTGAAGATGTTATGACTACCAGACAAGCGTGAGTGGAATGAAAGACAATACTCCAATATCAGCCTCCTACACTTCAGGAACTATCTCCAGGCCTGGGTTTCTATGATTAACTATGAGCAGTAAAGCATGCTTAGGGAGGAAAACTGTGCCTTCCTTTAATTTCCTTAATGAATTGGATACATCTGTACTCTGAAACTCTCTAGAAAAATCACCAGGAGACCTATAACAAACATCATGATTTCTGACAGCTTGGTACCAGGTGATGATTCAGGATACAAGACAGGAAAAAAAGAAGGAATGGATGACTTCCCAAACAGGAACAGTTGGGGCTAGAGGAGAAAGGACACAGGTGACCCATTGTCTATCACTGCCAAAGTCAAGATCTTGGTCCTTGTGAGCATTTCAACAATCTCTGGATCTTTTCCAACAGTCCTTGAAGCTTTTCCAATTAGAAAATAGGCCAACATGGACATGATAACCTGGACATGAAGAAGACTGGTTCCATGATAGGCTGACAGGATTGCCTACAGAAAATCTTCTCAAACCGGCCCCTTGGAAGTAGTAAAACTTCTTACCTGTTAATAAGTGTTTGTGGAAAGAGATGTGCAATGAGCAGGTGGTATGGGAAAGGAAGTCCAGAGATTGCATATTTTATGAGCATAAAAGCTTTGTCTCTGTGTTTTTCTTTTTGTTATTAAATATTTTATTTACTATTTTTATTTTTAAATTTACGTTTATGAGTATACTCTGCCTACATATATATAAGTGCACCCATGTCATGCAATGTCCATGAAGGTGAGAAGAGGGCACAGGGTCCCCTGGAGCTGGAGTTTCAGACAGTAGTTAGATGCCATACGGGTGCTGGAAACAAACCCAAGTCCTCTGGAAGAACATCCAGCGCTCTAAACCACTGAGCCATCTCTCCACCCAGAAACATTTTCTGAAAATGTACTTTATATTGCGTAAAGGGGAAATATTTAAACCTGTATATGTATATGTCATGCTGGAGACTGAGAATACTGATCTTTACTGGGAATAATTTTCACCATAAGGGAGCAGATTTCTTTTCTTCTGGAATTTGAACTATAGACCCCTGGGTCTCAAGGCACTTGCTCTTTAACATACCTCTGAACAGTTTACTTGAAATAATGAATCTCTGATTAATGTAGCTCATAATAGGAGCTATACAGATTTATCCTGAATTTGTTCAAGAGAAGAGAGAATCAGCCATTCATTGCGCATTATAGACGCTATATTATTTGGATCTTCAAAGCAGAGAGCAAGACCTTTTGCTCCCCGGGGTAAAACATCTGCTAATTGTGTGGCATATCATAAGATGTGGGCCAAACTAAGCTGCCTACCATCCTGACTTTTAAAAGGGAACTTATAATCTTATTTGAAGACATCTTTACCCTGCTTTGTCCTCACCCAAGGAAATATTTTGATGGAGCAAAGAAGTAAGACAAAACAGATTAAAGTTTGTATCACCCTTCGATTTTTCCTCTTAAGATTTATGGGTTATTTGTTTTTTTGTTTCACTGCTCTGTTCTAAGGTCTGCTTTTCTGAGAGGTTTCTGCCTTCAGGACTATCATTGTAATTACGCTAGAAAACACTCAGGTCACAAATTCAGCTTTAGTAGATTCTTGAACCTGAAGACATTCTTATTACTCATGTTCTTACTATTCTGAGAACGTAGCTACTCCCTTAGACTGACCTAACTTCACCACTACCAACCCTCCCTACCATGACTACCACCTCCCCAAATTGCTCTGTGACCATTTCCTCCTTTACATATCTCTTTTTTTATATAATGTATAACTTGTTCATCCATCTGAACTCTTGAGACTCTCATACCAAAGTGACAAATTGATTCATTTTCATTAACAAATAAATATATACTTCATTCCTTGCAATTCTCTGTTTCCAATCTTATATACACTTGATAAATGGTAGCTTTAGTCAAAAAGTTTTCCATCTATAGCCTTGGAAAGTACTATTTAGGTAACAGGAAAAAGGTCCACTTGTTTTCTAATGTAGTGTTCCTATTTACTATTGAGCTATAAGAGACTTAAGGGAAATGATCAAGTCTTAACAAAATGATAGTAGAATCAAGTGCTATGCAGATCCACATAAGTTGTCAGTTGCAACTGGGAAGAGCAGGAAGTCAGAAACAGCTGTGAAACTCCTCTTTGGCTTGGTTGTTGAAGAACATTCAACTTCAATGTAGAGTACTGGATAGAAGTTGTCCAGCTCCAAGTAACTCAAAATAGTTCACAGGAATGGAACACATCAAAATGGGCCCAAGACCAAACAGAACACAGTGGTGAGGAGTGGGACCCACCAGTCCCACTTGGACTGCCCAGACTCACAAAGAAGTCTTGATAGTAATAATATGAAAATGCTTTTATGAGATTGCAAATAGCTATTTTTTTAATTTAGACCATAATGAAGTTATAGCTCATGGTCTTGGAAAATGTTTTCTGCTCTTTTCTTTCAAGGATTTTACTTCTTTCTTTGCTTATGAGATGTTTTAAAATTCCCTTAATTATTTTTAGAATTATATGTTACTTAGTATTAATTCAATCATCCATTTATTTATTTGCCATGTATGTACTGGGCATCCAATATTTCTGATATATATCAGTAGAGATGTAAATTAAGAAATACTTAAAAAATTAAGCTTATATAATTCAAACGATTGAATTTCTTCTTTTGTCTTTTTTGAGACAAGGTCTCCCTGTAGCTCTCCAGCTGTCCTGGAACTTGCTATGTAGACCAGCGTGGCCTCCAACTCACAGAGATCTGCCTGCCTCTGCCTCCCAAGAGCTGGGACTAAAGACATGCGCCACTGTGTCCAGTCAAATGATTGAATTTCTGACTATGCTTTATAAAATAAAGTATAATTGCCTAAGAAAATATCTTTTTGCATGTAAATGTGTGTGCAGGAACACATGTGTGAGGGGTGTACATGCACATGTGTCCACATGAATGTTTGAGTCAGAGAATGGCCTTAGATGACAATCCTTAGAAGCTGTCCACTTTTTTTTTTCGAGACAGGGACTTTTTCTGGCCTACCTGATTAAGATAGACTGACTGGGCAGCAAGCTCCAGGAAACCTCCTGTCCCTGCCTCCCTAGTGCTGGGATTACTAGCACATGCTCCACCCCTTTTTTTCTACAAGGGTTCTAGTGATTAAACTCAGGTTCTCATGATTGCAGAGCAAGCAATGTACCCAATAAATTGTCTACTCAGACATAAATATGTGCCCCCTCTTCTGCAGTATTCCCTGGGCCTTACAGGGGTGATGTAAATGCCTTGTCTAGGACCAAGTCTTCAAACATACTTTATTCTTGGCATCTTGCACAGTCATGGGTCTCTGTATTTACCTACATTCACTATGAAAAGATGTTTCTTCTGAGACTAGTCTTTTTCTGCAGGTATAAATGTATACTTAGGGAGTGACTTGATGCTATGTCACTTCACCTAAGCAGCCACCTTACAGCCACTACTCCCTATCCAACCAATGTCTTAGACCTTCCCATTCATTCATTTTGGAGCACGTTTGCAGTATTAAGCATGGATTCCCTCTGGTAGACCAAACCCCAAATCCAATTAGGAAGCAATTAGTTACCCTTATAACAGTCTTGTCTTCATTATACCAACAGTGCCATTCTGACTCACAGGTTGTATTATACTTTGTAAAATTCATAGCTAGGTTATATCATCAAGGCTTTTACCATGCAGCAACCTGCATAGGACCATCTGGTACCAGGAGAGCTAGCCAGCAGGTAGGAATCATCTAACCCAGCTTGATTTCTTTATGCTCTGTATGTGTGGTGTGTGATGTCTATAGCAGTACGTCTTATCAACTAGTTCTGTTAAGTATCAAGAAGAAGGTAAAAGCTTATATCATTTTGGAGTCCTCTAGGGCCTCTCTGATCAACAACTCCAATGGAGGTGTTCCACCCTTGGCACTGGGGTTTTTGTTTAATGACCCATTGCTTCTATAACCTTCACTGTCTAATCTTGCAAGGGATCTGCTATCAAACGCTTTTTTGCAATTTTTTTATAATGTGGTTACCACATAGAAGATTATCAGGTGGTTTTTTTTCACACCTTCTTCATCTTTGACTCTCCACCCATTCCCTCATTTCCACCAGAACATTTCTACTGCCAAAATGCCCCCTCTCCACCCTCTTTAACCTATGTGGTACTGTCTCATCTACCTTAAGGTAGCCCCCACTATCTTCTTTCTAGTTTCTTGGGTTCCTTAGTTACTCTCAAATAAGAACACAAAGCCAAAACAATTGGGGTAGCCTCTGCATATGAGAGAAAAACGTGGTGTTTTTCTGAGTCTAGATTTTTACTCAATATAACTTTTCCCAACTTCGTCCACTTTCCTGCTAATTTAAATATTTCATTTTTTCTTTATAACTGCATAAAAGCACACTGTGTATGTAGCACATTTTCACTGTTCATTCCTCTGTTGATGGGCATCTGAGCTGATTCCATTTCCTAGCTATTGTGAATAGAGCTACAAAGAACATGTGCAAGTAAGTGTCTTTGAGTTGGATATACATTCCTTAGGATTGAGTTAGAGATAGACTCCTTAGGACTGAGTTAGAGATAGACTCCTTAGGATTGAGTTAGAGATAGACTCCTTAGGCCCAGGAGTTATATGAGCAGATCATGTGGTAGATCCACTTCTAGTGTATTGAGGCACCTCCAGACTAATCTCCAAAGTGACTGCACTATTTACACTTCCATGTGCAGTGTATGAAGCTTCCCTTTTACCTACCTCCAAGTCAGCATTTGTTGTCATTTATATTTCTGAAGATGGAAATTCTGTCTAGGGTGAGAATCTTAAAATCATTTAATTTGAATTTCCTTGATGGTTAAGGGTGTTAAAAACCTTTCTAAGTCTTTCCTAGATGTTCGTAATTCTTTTTTTTTTTTGTGAAACTCTCTTTATAGACCCTCAGCCCATTTTTAAATGGGGCATTAGTTTTCTTCAAACTTAATTTTTAAGTTTCTTATATTCTAGTTAAAAATCCTCTATCAGATGAATAACTACCACTATTTTTTCCTATTTTGTGGGATAGCTTTTCACTCAATTAACATTTTTCTTTACTAAACAGAAGATTTTTAGCCTCATGAGATTCCATTTTCAACTGTTGATCTTGTTTCCTGTGCTACTGGAATCATACTCAGAAAAATCTTTGAAGCTAACGCCCTACTTCTTCAGGATATCATGCCTATATTGAAGTCTCTAACCCAATTGGGGTTAAATTTTCCATTTCCTGTTCATCTTCTGACACATCTTTAATCTGACATTTGGTGTGTTTCCCACACTGTTTCTAGACTTTTGCCCCCATTTCCTATGTTTTTGTGTTTGCTCAATTCCAGATTCCCTGGTCCTGTAAGATTGCACTGGTTCTGATGGGTTCTCAGTTGCTGTGCTGTTTCTTTCTATTCTTTTGCTTCACTTAGAAATTTCCAAATGCCTTGAAAGCAGCAGCACTAGGTAATGTCTATGTTTTTCCATTTCCCCTGAGTTTTCGTTTCTCAAATCTGGCTACTTGTGAAGAACAGTATCTTTTTTGTCTCCCTAGTCACGTGACTCTGCTAGAAGCTTGGATCTATTTCTCAGTCATTCAGATATTGTTTTCTGCTAAACCTTTAAACTTTTTGGCTTCACATAATTCATTTATCAGAAAGTTTTGAGGTAAACCAGCATCCCATTGTGCTCCTCTCCTTTTATTTGCTATTAGAACTGATGTAATATGGTGCAAATAAGTGCCTCCAGCTAAGTAACGAATTATCTCACAGTCCTTAGGGCTGAAAGTCTCAAGATCAACCTGTCATCAGGGGTGATTTCTTCTGAGAGCTGTGAAGGAAGGAACTGTTCCCAGGTTATCACTTCTGATGGTTTATTGGAGTTTCGGATCTTCCTTGTCTTGTAGAAACAATAGCTCAGTATCTGCTTTCATCTGCAGGTAGCATTAACCCTTTTGCTTTTCTTCCAGAGTTCCTTGAGAATGATACCAGTCCATTGGATTGGTGGCCAATACTGTTGCAGTATGAATTTGTTCTAATTTAATTAATTGTATCTCTAGTTACCTTGTTTCCCAATAAGGCCACACGTGGAAGTAGCAAAAATTGGAATCTTTTTTTTTTAATTTTCAAATTATTTTTATTTTATGTGTATGCATGTATTGCCTGCATGTAGGTAAGTGCATCTATGATGTGCAATGCCCACGGTGTTCAGAAGAGGCTGTCAGATTCCCTGGGACTGGAGTTATGGACAGTTGTCAGCTGCCATGTGGGTTTTGGGATTCAAATCTGGGTCTTCTGTAAGAACAACCAGTGTTCTTAACCACTGAGCCATCTGTCCAGCCCCCCTCCCCCCATTGGAATCTTAACCTAGAAATGTTAACTATCTGCTCTTCTCTTTGGGTTGCTCAATAATGTCTTCAAGAAGATCAGTTTCATTTTCCCAACTCTTCTGGTTGACCTTAGTAGTGTGACTGGTGTGCCAGCTGGTCAGTATTCCTAAGTGGAGCATCAGGTATAATCTGAAATTAGCAACTGGTCACAGAAGTATCATGCTCTTAAGATGCTCTATAAGAATTTTACTAGATGTAGGTAGGATATATTGAGAATGTCTGTCCTCATATCATATAATAATATTTCTCTGCTTTCTAACTTGATTTACTAAAGTTAAATGGTGACATGAGAAAGTTTATGAAGGTTTGGTATGCTGATGACAGAGCAGGGAAAGAAAATAGCCAGAATGGCTTCTGAGAGGCTCTCTGGGTATTGCTTGGCCTTGATCAGTAGATGAAGCT
>NW_008340129.1:476186-480696 GCF_000622305.1 Nannospalax galili | reverse complement strand
ATATATATGCTACAAACCAAGCCTCGATGTTAAGGCTATAAAAGTGGGTGGCAGTTATGAAACTTTCCAAGGCACTTGCATGGTTGAAGATTCTGAAGTTGTTTGCAGTCCATGATGACAAGGACAGTAATAAGCCATGTTAGATGGAGCAGAAAGAACAAAGAAAACAAAAGACTTTTATCACACTGTACAAAGTTCTGTTTCACATTCTAAAACTGAACCAGCTTGGCTCTCTTCGACAAGAAACAGAAGCACTGGATCTACTTCTTCCATAATTTTTCATATTTCCCTTGATTTATATCAGTATAGGTGTTTCATCTGTTGCTGTCAGAGAGTCATTGTAATATTTCTGTATTTTAATTTTACATACATACAAATTCTTCTGTTGTAGAAATTGACACAGAATTCTTTTTAAAGAAAGCACCTCATCGTAAAATATTAATGCTTGCTTTGCATTAAAATCTTCCCCATTTTCACTTTCAGAAAAAATGCAAACAGCTTGATTTGACGAAAATGTTAAAGTTTTAAAAATATTTTAAATATTTTTTTTTATTTTGTGTATATATGTTATGTGAGCTCATACATGCCAAAGCACACATGACACAGTGGGATTGTAAGGGTCAAAGTACAATGTTGTGGAATTTTTCTCTCCCTCCTTCATTACATGGGTTCTGAGACTCAAGCTCAGGTCCTCAGCCTTTACGGGGAAGCATGTTAACTCACAGAGCAATCTCGTTGGTCTAAAATGAGTAAGAACAAAAGCTTTAGAGGTTGTTAACCTCTGAGGAGGGGTGTTAATGGAAGCACAGTTAAAAACATACTGAGAACAAATTTTGTAAGATTCAATTTCTTCATATTTTGTGAAATTCATTTTTCACTAAAGCATACATTTTCAAATGTTTTATTATTGCTAATATTTGGGATATGATGCATTTTAAGGTCATTCTTGTTCTATTTAGCATAATTTAAGAGTCTTGCTAAATCATGAACTATGTTATTTGTATCTTCTATTCCAAAAAGAAAAACAAACTGTAGGAAAGAGTACTTTGATATAATAAAATAGGATGTATTGAGCTTTGATGAATAAAGCAGCTTCTGTGAACCTGTTTCGAAATGAAAGTAAATCTGAAGAAAAAAATTAGTGAGAATCTTGAAAACCACAAAAATTTCTCTTTGTGATAATTATTTTACAAAGATTGCTATTACTGAGAAACAATCTTGCACACAGCTATGCACTGGCCTAGCCCGTAGAGTCTATGAGTGCATGTCTATAAATTGATACTAAGCACCTTCAGAGTCTATGAGTGCATGTCTATAAATTGATACTAAGCACCTTCTTGTTCTGCATTGTTTGGAGAAGGAAATCTTGTCATGGTAAAGCAAGTTTACCAATTTAAAATATTTTCACTGACTAGTGATCAAGTTGCAGTTGCCATCCTATGGACTTTCTGACACAAATTATGTTTCTAATTCAATTTGCTTCATAATATAACAATATTACAATGACAATAGGTCAAGGAAAAGTTTGTAAGTATTTAATTTAGACATGTTCAAGATTCCTTTAACTATGGACATTTCAAAATATCCAGAGCTCTGTCTTATATTGTCCTGCTGGTGTCTATGGTTCTCCAGTTCATTTTTCTGCCTCTATCAATGAGCTTGAGCAAAGGTTCAACTGCAGCATTAAGTATGCTACTTCACAACTGGGTTCTTTTTGTTTTTCACTTTCTTCTAGCTCTCAATGTACTTGGGTGTTGTATTAATTTGCTTTTCTGTTCTTTTTATAAAACAAACCAAAAACAACTGGGGAGGGAAGAGTTTATTTTATCTTACATTTCCAAGTGATAATCTATCACAGAGGGAAGCACAGACAAGAACTCAAGGCAGGAAATTGTCGCAGAAACCAAAGGAAGAACATTGCTTGCTGGTTTGCTTCCCTGGCTTCCCTCAGCTGCCTTTCTTCTATATCTGAGACACACCAGGCAGGGACCGATATGGCCACAAACCAATTTGATCTGGAATAATCTTCAGTTTAGGTTTTCTCTTAAGTCACTCTATTTTTTGTCAAGTTGACAAAACTAATCAATGTCGGTGTTAGCTCTCAAACAAAATTTCTTTTAATTATTGAAACGTAAATTATTTTATAAATGAATATAAAGCTATTTATTGACCACTGTTCACCATCATTTACAATAAACAATATGAAGTTGGATAGCATTCCTTTTTGCAGGGGGAAGACTTATTTCACCTCACACCTCCCTGGTCACAGTCTATCACAGAGAGAAGTCAGGGCAGGGATTCAAGTCAGTAATGTGGGGCATAAAACATATAGGAACACTGCTCACTGGTTTGCTTCCCCTGGATTGTTCAGCCACCTTCCTTACATAGCCCATGCCCATGCCCAGTGTTGGCACCACCACAGTAGGCTGAGTCCTTCTGTGTCAATGAATAACTAAGAAAATGCCTTACACACATGCCCACAGTCCAATTTGATGGAGGAAGTTTCTCAATTGAAGTCTTTCTTTGGATAACACTCTGATACTACAAAATTATGTTACTGGCTACTGTTGAACCATTAATCCAAATACTGAAAAGACAGAGCCCACCAATAAGGAATGAGTTAGTGTAAAGAAAAAACTGTGGAGGTTAATAATTTACATTATCTAATTTTGTCCACCTATTCATGTCAATAGTCCTAAATTGCCAACATCTCTAACCATGATTTCATTTCCATGCGATGTCTTAAATATTCCATGAATAATAACCCTTCAGTACACAGATTTCAACTTTCTGTAAATGAATGACTCACTAGAGAAACCTTCACATATCTGATTAAGTCCTATTAGCTAAATAAATCAAATCACTCAATTTAGTTTCCTTGTTTAAGTGGGGAGTAGGTTGGGTAGCAACAAAATTTTGTAGATGAACTACAGCATTTATTTGATGATATATATGAATTCTGATGTGGCTACTTTTTAAAATCATCCCACTTAAACCATCCGATTTACTACATAATTATCTATTTAGTTTGTAAGGTTATGAATTCAGCAGAATTTTCAACTGAACCAAAGTGATTTCCTTGGTTGTTCATAATGATAGCATTTCATCAACATGTGTTATCACCCATGATTTTTATTTTGGTAAATTATTTTTTAAAAGTGACATTAAATATTTTATGTTTATCTTATGTATACATACAAATACAGAATGGTCTTTCTGCATTCCACTTAAAAATAAATTCTGAGTAATGACTGGAAATTCTCCCCAACATTTAGAGAAAAAACTGCTCTTCAATACAGAGTAAATACACCATGGCATAAAATATTCTATTTCTAAAAGAAGCAACTGCAGAAAGTTTTTATTTGCTCAGTGATTTCTGACTTAAAACAAAAACCAAAAAAAAAATCTCAACAACTATTAATACTGTCAAAACCAACATATCAAACTTGATTTCATCAGAAAGTTCTAAGAACATATACATATATATATATATATATTCTGGCAAACTATTTTTGAGGTGCCTGTTGGACAAGAATGGCAAGTCAGTTTCTCCATAAAAGGAATTCTAACCACAAGACTCTTCATATTTACCCTTTTGGCCACCACTAAGTCAGCCTCATTCGAATCCTTCCTTTTCGTGAGAAGCATCAGATCCCCACTGATGCCTGTTGCACCAATTATTCATTCAGGATCAAGACCTCCCCAAAATCCTCTTGGTTTGGAATCAGCATCTCTATTCTTCTTTGATTTCCTATCATGAGATTCACTCTCAGATGTAGACTTCTGTTTTGTGTCATTTTTTTAATCAATTTTTTGGTAATTAAGAAATGCTTCAATTAACACTGGACAATCTAAATTTTCCTCAGGTTCCTAGTTATTACCAACATCTGTAAATCCCTTCCACTTCATGAAATGCTCCCTCCTCCTCCCTATTTGTGGGGACCTAAAGGAGCTATTAGTAAAAGCCTATAATGTTTTCACTGACAGGGGCAGATTTAGAGCTGCAGTGGTAATAACACAGGGGCAAATGAGAAAGCAAAAAGATATGTCCACACTTGTGATGGCTCAGCTCAATTCAAGGAACTCATGGCCATTGCTTTAGCATTAACAAAGATAAGTGAGCCCTTCAAGGAACTCATGGCCATTGCTTTCTGACAGTATTCAGACTCGTACGTTCCTTAAAGAGAGAGAAGCCCCTATCTTCTTACAGCATCTTAGGGGGCACTGAGGATTGCCTGGGCTTTTATCCCAAGGCTATGCAGAGGCAGACAAGGTGGCTTCCACCTAGGTCCTGTCAGCAGGCCTGAATGAAGCTCAGGGGTTACATAACCTCACTCATGTAAATTGGTGGGGACTCCATAAGAAGTTTCCTCAAGTTCCCATCAAGGACCTAAAGAAGATTTTACATACCTGTAAGTCTTGTCAACCCTTTCTACAGGTACCACCTCTGCAACAGCCAGGGGTAAACCCCAGGGGACTCAAGCCCAATTCCTGTGGAAAATGGATGTCA
>NW_008340129.1:470134-476108 GCF_000622305.1 Nannospalax galili | reverse complement strand
AGAAGTCTAAACATGCTCAGTCTCATTTTCTCCAGTGCTTTGCTACGCTGGGACTGGCCAAAAGAATTAAAACTGATAATGGACCATGTTTTGTGAGTAAAAATTTACAAGATTTCTTCTCACTTTGGGGAATTCAACACAATACGGGAATTCCCTACAATCCCCAAGGTCAAGCCATTATAGAACTCAACCATCAAAACCTAAAATTCAATTACAAAAACAAAAAGAGGGAATAAGCCCCCACCAACAGTTGGGTACAGCCTTATTCACTATTAATGTTCTCAATTTTCAAAAAAATCAGTTGGAATCCTGGTTTCAGAAGCATTGGGGACAAGAGGAGCAGAGACCTGAGGTACAGGTAAGATGGAAGGACCCCATTATGGAGCGATGGAAAGGACCAGATCCATTGCTAACCATGGGTCGAGGCTTTGGATGTATCTGCCCTACAGGAGATTCAAACCCCATATGGGTGCCTGCAAAAAACCTTAAGTGGGTAGGCCAGGATCTGACTGACTAGCATGATGGTCCATGGACAATAGTTTATGAGACAAAATTCTTCTCTTTCCATCTGAGGTGAAGGACCCAGTTTCTTGGCTTCATTCCCAGTCAGCCTCTTTGACAACTGGCTGATTGGCTAAAAGGTACATGGTCCCAGAAGTATTTCAACTTGTCCTACGCCATGACTTGCTTTGTTTCTCTTGATAATGCTTATCTTTAAGTGTCTTTACCAGATAATTCGGTGAGAGAGGACCCCTGGAACTGCCACGGCCCACCTCCTCATGATTACGGACTTCCCCAGGACCCCCTCCATTTGCCCATGCTTGGCTAACCGAGTTAGGCAGAGACTAAGACTGTCACGGGCTGGCATTACCCACGTGGCTGCCCTTAATCATGATGCATTTTTAGCCAAAGATGGGTAAGATGTCCCATGACAAGTACTCCTAAGACAGGACATGCACATGGCCAGGTGCATGATCAAATGACAGGCAAGGCTTGATCAGAGGTGACACAACCCAAGACAGGCAAAAATGCATAAGATTAGAGGAAGGAGATAGCCATCTCTCCTCAGGGAGCCACCTATGAGGTGGGTAACCCATGAAATAAAATCAGTCTGCCTTAAAATAAAAAGGGGGATATGTGGGGACCTAATGGCCCCACCTTGCATAGGTCTGAGAGGAAGTTACTGGGGGCGTGGTCTGGCTTGCTTTGAAATGCTGAAGAATACTTCCACACTGCTGAGGAGTGCATGATCAGCACGTGACCATCCTTAAGATACAGGGGGGAGGGGGGAGTTCCAGGTGCCTTTATAAGCTTTGTAACACCTACAATAAATGAGTCCTTGTTTGACTAGACTCGGCATTGCGTCTGAGTGTCCCTGGATAATGGGGACAGCCTGGGCTGGTGAACGGCATGCTTACTCATCCCCAATCATCACCTCCCCGGGGGTCACGGGTTCAAACTCCCAGCACCCATTCACTTCATGTCTATCTGGTACATTTCCTACTATACATTCTGCAGGCTCTGACTCATCATTCTGTTTCTTTCCTATTTTTTTTGCAAAGTATTTTATTAGAAGCCATTTTTTTTTAATTGTAGACTTGATGACTTACTTTACTGCTCTGAAGCTCCTGGCCACATGTCCTGAATCATCTCTGAACAGCTTTATTTCAAAATCTTTTTTTTTTTCTTCTTCTTCTTCTTTGAGTTATTTTTTTTAATGGGGCTTTGGGCTACTCCAACATTCCCCCCTCTGAAGAGGTAACACTAAACTCCTTTAAGGATTAGATACAAGCTGCCAAATACTTTAAACATTTTTGGCCATTGGAACAGAGTATGTTGCTAAGAGGCCCAATGACATTTGGACTTTTAGCCAAGAAACTGACTACTTTTCTATGGGCTCTTTTTACCTTAACTGCCTAGGCAATTCCTACCTCCTGTTCTTATCACACCATCCTCTGAAGATGTTACCTAAATTCCAATGGGGAATAGGATGCAGACTGCTCTGGCTTCCTCCATGCCAAACAAGGATGCAGGGTGAGGCAATTGGAGCACTCCTTCATTGGGTGTATCTAAAAGACTCCCAAGTTGCATAACTCTTCTCTGTAGGGGAAAATAAAGTCCTTGACTGATGAGTAAAAGATGTGAGGGAAAAATAAAGGCAAGAGTAATTAGCATTACATGTTCTAGCCAGAGAAGTAGAAAAAAGTTGGAACAGGTCAATGTTCAAATGTTCATATGAGAGTCCATTGGAATTTCTTGACAAGGGCTTCCAAAAGCATCCCTCTACTGGGTTCCTTCTCAATTTTCTTTGGTCTTCCAAGGCTGGACTCTAGAGTGATAAATTCAGGATTTGCTTTCAGATATTTTGATAGCTTTTGGAGTGGTTAGAATCACTGTCTGTTCCCTCTCAAAGGCTTCTAGATAGGGGGAGAAAACAAATTTATCCATCATTTTAGAACAATAGCTGGTTTTCTCCCTTAGCTACAGGTGGGCCCTACAGTATTGGAGACCTACCTTTAAAGTCTTACATCTGAGCAGCACTTTCTGGTTAGGGAAAAAAATCATCAATGAGAAATAATTGTCTAAATAACTTTTTGTATAGACTTAAGCCTAATGTCTGGGAAGTGTAATCCCTTGAACTCTTAAATAAATATACTGATGACTTTACTCTTTGGTTATACTTTCCTTTGGGGACTCAGGTTTGCTTTGCTTAGTGGGGGACCTGCTGGCTTTGGGGCAGAGGGTCTGATTGGCGACAGAGTCATAAACTCTGGGACCTGTGTCTTCCCAAAAGGATGATTTATTTTAGAATTCAGATGGTTTTTATACATCCCAAGGAACTAGCAGTCACATGGGATATGGCAGTCACAAAGATTTAGGGTCCAAAGAAATAGGACATTTAGCCTGTTAGTTGGTGCCAGAAGAATTCTTAAACTTTTACTCATGGTTATCAATGCCCATCCAGTAATTTATTGGCCACAATGTTTTCTTAGAGCTAAAATCATGGTGAACATTCAGCTTTTAGCTCAGGAGTAAACATTTAACCTGGCCTAATCTCTTAGCCAGGGATAGCTGACTTATTTTTTCAGGATAAGGAGATGAGCTAAGGGTTGTTGACCAAAATGCTTTCCCACAGAGCAGGGAGCCTGCACTTTTATCACTGGGCTGCTTCCTCCTTGCTATTCTAGCAGTGTTCTGCAAGACAAGGATTATCAGAGCCACTGTTTTCAGTGCCCCTCCCTTTAGCAGAGAATGCAGCCTGGACCTGTAAGTTTTAGGCTCACCTCATCCTAGGGCCTGGCATCCTGGTTTCCTACACTTTCCTTTTTTGTGTTTAATACCATACAGTTGGCCCAAATAAATCCATTTATTCTTACACTTAAGGTAATTTGAGAATCTCTTCCTCAGGGGTCACATGGGCTTGGGAAGATCTCCTCGCTCCTTTCTTTTACCAGTTCCATCTATGTGAAGGTAAGTCAAAGGTCCTGTTCGGCCATGTCTGGTTTCACTTGGAAGCATGAATGAGGCATTTCCTCTGAGTTGACCTTCCTCTTTATAGACTGGACACTTGTTCAAGCCCCTCTCATGGGGTCTTTGTGTCCTCCCTGAACAAGAAGACAGGTGACTCACCACAGTTACAGGACATTTTGAGAGATGTTCCATAGTCCCCTGGAACTTAGTTGACCTTGGAAGGCAAGGGGCAAAATGTGTCCTTTAAATCCTTCTGATCACATTAGTATAGGCCTCAAACTATGGCTGCCAAACAACCAATAAGTTAAGTTTCACCAGTCTGGTACTTTTCATTATCATGTGCTATGAAATTTTAAGTAATAAAAATTGTAGTTATATATTCTACTGAAAAAAACTCTGCTATTCTGCTGTCATGACTGCTCTGAAATTAATTGTGAGACAAATTTGTAGGAAATCATGTCCTTATTTAGTCAAAAAAGGGGAAAGAAAAACTAGAAGTTGTTTGTGCATGGTAATAGCTGCTAATTTATGGATACGCTATTTTAACTTTTGCTGAAATACAAGAGCTCTTTAAAAATTAACCATACATTAGTATATGTGCCACCCAAGTGAGTACTACACATAGCATCAGTGTGATAACCAAACTCAATAGATAAGGTCTTCTTTTTTTATTATTTTTTAAAAATTTCTTTAATAACCACATAATTAGTAGAAGCATTTCATTACAACATCATTGACATAGTCAATGACAATTTCCAGAGCAATGATGCATCTCTTTTAAAACTGGTTGTAATTTTTAGGTTCACAGTGTTAAACTAATACAGTTATACATTAGTATGCTCAGCATAAACCTTATAAGACATAAAATTGAATGAAGAAAAAAATTCATTTTAGAATATACTGTTTCATAAAAAAACTCATTTTAATGCAAATAACATTTAGATATTTGCACATGCATCTCTAATCTCTATGTATATGATTATTGCTAGTCACAGTTGGTTACTTTCTGAGATCCTTGGCACCTGATTATGGATATAAATTCATCAGGTAGATTTCAATGGTAATATTTTTCATATCCATTAATTAACATGAAGCAAGTTTTTATGCTTCTTCCTCCAACATCTCATTTTTTTATTTGACTTTTTGTGTGTATTTCATACAGAACATCCCAATCTTTTTCATCTTTTCTTTTTTGTGTGTGTGGGGCGGTCTATTTTGCTTACATCTCCTGAGTCACAGTTCATCACTGAGGGAGACCAAAGTAGGAACTCAGGGCAGGAGCCTGGAGGCAGGAGCTGGAACACAGGCCATGGAGGAATGCTGCTTTCTGACTTGCTCCCTGGCCAATACTCAAGCTGCTTTTTTTTCCTTTCTTTCTTTTTTTTTTTTTTGTTTCTTCTTTGATTTATTTTTTTATGGGACTTTTGGCTACTTTAACATCCCTCCTTCTGAAGAGGTAACCCTAAAGTCTTTTAAGGATTAGATAAAGCTCTCAAGTATTTTTGACATTTTTGGCCTTTGGAAGGAGTATGTTGTTAAGAGGCCCAAGGACATGGTGAGTTTTAGACAAGAAACTGGCTACTTTTCTTTGGGGCCTTTTGTACCCTAACTGCTTAGCCAATTCCTACCTCCCATTCTTATCACACCAGCCTCTGAAGAGGTTACCCAAGTTGCCCATAGGGAATCGGGATGTAGACTGCTCTGGCTTCCTCCATGCCAAACAAGGATGCAGGGTGAGGCAATTGGAGTGCTCCTTCATTGGGCGTATCAAAAAGACTCCCAAGTTGCATAACTCTTCTCTGTAGGGGAAAAGAAAGTCCTTGACTGGTGAATAAAAGATGTGAAGGAAAAGTAAAGGCAGGAGTAATTAGCATTACAAGTTCTAGCCAGAGAAGCAGAAAAAAGTCAGAACAGGTAAATGTTCAAATGTTCATATGAGTCCATTGGAATTTCTTGACAAGGGCTCCCGAAAGCATCCCTCTATTGGGTTCCTCCTCATTTTTCTTTTATCTTCCAAGGCTGGACTCTAGAGTGATGGATTCAGGATTTGTTTTCAGGTATTTTGATAGGTGTTGGAGTAGTTAGAATCAGTGTCAGTTCCCTCTTAAAGGCTTCTAGATAGGGGGAGAAAACAAATTTATCCATCATTATAGAATAATAGCTGGTTGTCTCCCTTAGTTACAGGAAATATCTTCCTATCACTACAGTATTGCAGACTAAGATTTGAAGTCTTACTTCTGAGCAGCACTTTCTGGTTAGGAACAAAATCATCAATGAGAAAAATTGTCTAAATTTTGTACAGACGTAAGCTTAATGTGTGGGAAGTGCAATCCTTTGAGCTCTTAAAGAAATATACTGATGAATTTACTCTTTGATCATACTTTCCTTTTTGGTGTTTAAGACCATACAGTTGGCCCAAATAATTCCTGTTTTTTAGCCTTGTTTTCACAATGAAACAGTAGAAGGAGAGATTCTAGCTGCAGGTTGGTGCTTGTTAGGTTTT
>NW_008340129.1:450063-470094 GCF_000622305.1 Nannospalax galili | reverse complement strand
AGGCTTTGCAACAAGGGCATTTAGGTTTATTTTTAAGAGAAGTATTTATTTATTTATTTATTTATTTATTTATTTATTTATTTATTTTCACTTACGGTAGTTTGAGGATCTGTTCCTCAGGGGTCACCTGGGTTTTGGAGGAGTTCCTGGCTCCTTTCTTTTACCAGTTCCATCTATGTGAAGATAAATCAAAGGTCCTATTCATCCATTTCTGGCTTCACTTGGAAGCATGAATGGGATGTTTCCTCTGAGTTGACCTTCTTCTTTGTAGACTGGATACTGGTTAAAGACATCTCGTGGGGTCTTCATGTTCTCCCCTGAACAAGAGGACAGGTGACTCACCATAATTACAGGACATTTTGAGAGATGTTCCATAGTCACCTGGAACTTAGTCAATCTTGGAGAGCAAGGGGCAAAAACTTCCCTTTAAGTCTCTCTGATCACATTAGTATAGGCCTCAAATGATGGCTGTTAAACATCCGTTTAAGTTTAATTCCACCAGTCTGGTACTTTTAATTATCATGTGCTATGTAGATAAGGCTTGGGTAAAAAAATCCAAATATTCTCAGATAAATCTTGACTAGATATATATTTTGTTCCTTAACTTAGTTAACCAAAATATGACTATAAAAATTTTAAGATTGTGTGTATATTATTTTTGTCTCATCCTTTTGGTATCATAACAAACCTACACAGACCTTCATCACTTGCTTAGGCTTTCTCATTTTTTTCTGTCTACTTCAGAAAATATCTCCATTCCCATATTCTTTTAAGCGTGTTTTACATTCTCATTTCCTTTTTTTAAAATAATTATGAGAGATAATAGTATTAACAAACAAATTTTCCAGTGGGCTACCTGGGATAGGCTTGAACAACTGGATCATGGGCAGCCAGGGAACGAGACGAAGGATGGTCTCCCAGACCTTCTTTGACAAGGAATCTGACTTTTCTAACCCCTTGGATCTCAACATGTGTCTCAGCACCGTGAGCGACAGGTCCTCACTTTTGCTCATTGCATTACCCATCTCTTGGGGTCTCACTTCCTTCTGTACTCACCCAACTAGCCACGGTGATCAGCTCCCGTAGCGGGTCCGAGTGGTCTTTGAGCCCCACGTTGGGCGCCAGATGTCGGGGATCCTGCCCTGACACAGGAGCTGGGGAAAGGGAGGTAAGCCGTGTGCCAGTTATGGCAGCCTCCCCAGGAGACAATCAGATGTGACAGGGAGCCAGTCAAGCAGGAACTCGTTTATTGCAGATGTTACAGGGCTTATGAAGGCAAAAACCACAAAGGAAGATCCCCTCCCCAACCAAGTGTCCAATCATATTAAAGGTCAACTTGAGCATGCAGTCTCCTCTCCATAGCACAACATAGCATTCACAAAGTGATCACGTGCTGCCAAGATGCATGGAAATGACAGGAGCCAATTAGCAATTCTTCAAAACAAGTCTGGCTGCACCCCAGCCACTTCCTCTAGGCGCCAAACAAGTCTGGTCACGCCCTGGCCATTTCCTCTAGGTGCCTTCTTGCCTCATCCCTGGCCTCAGGCCCCTGCATATGCAGGCAATATACTTTTTGCATAAAATAAAAAATAAAAAAATATTTTTAAAAATTATTTCATGTGTGTTTAGTAAGCAAAATATGTACTTACCTTTTTATGTATCAGATTACTCATCTGTTAAATGGCAATGTTACTGAAAACTACTTTATTTAAATATTATAAAAATTTGATTAAGCATAGAAAACATTAAGCACAATATTCAGTAAGTATTGTTTCATTTGTATACTATTTTTTCTAAGTTAGGGATACTGTCCATAAAATATTCCATAAATTTGAAGAGCTATTCACTTTCACTACCTAGATTTATCTGTGTCATTTTTTGCTATGATCCAAATGTGACCCACAAAATTTATGCTATTTATGAAGGAATTTTCCTTAATCATTTTTCATGAATTTGAAAAAATAGCTGAGATAAGCCACTTAAGGGGAAGATTTTATTTTGACTCTTTATGTCAGTTCATGGGTAACTGCCATCATTGGTATGGATGCTACATGAGGCTGAAATATGACAGCTGGGAGTCTGGAGGAATAGAGATGCTTACACCATGGCAGCTTTAAAGCAGTGAACGAATATGAGACAAGGAAGGAATGGAGGTAGGATTCCCCATTCAAAGACATACCTATAAGGTGACCCATTTTTTCACACCAGGACCCATTCAGTTGTGAAGTCATTAATAGAGCAATCCATTGATATAATTAGCATACCCATGATCTAATCACTTCTCAATTACACCACCACACAGGACAAAGTCTTCAATACTTGTGTCTTTTGGAAGGAAACACTTCAGATTCAAACTATAACTGTAATAGCCTCAGTCCTCAATGTAGCAGTGAGAAGTAGCTCATTTAGAGTCAATTAGAGCATGAGGGTCAGAGCCCTATGGATAGTGTTAGTAAGGAATCTTGTTTGCATTTTAAAAAGACTGAGTGATGGCACAGTGTGAAGAATCCATCGGCTAGGAAAAGCCCAAATATAGAAACCAAATATGTCTTACTCTTAGACCTTCCAATGTTCATAACTGTGACAAATAAATTTATGTGGTTCATAAATAGTGTAATGTACGGTATTTCTATTGTAGAAGGCAGAATTTTCTAAGAAACATGAAACTCCAAAAGAAAGTTTAAATGGATGGTTAAGATATTTCCATCAATACCACAACTACAAGTAGAATTATAACTAGTCATTAATGGCAAAGATGATTTTTTCTGAGGACAAGGTATATATACCTTGAATTGTTAAACAGGACAGCAAAGAAGAAAGAGAGAAAATAAGGGATCCAGGACATGAGTCTCCCAATTCTGCCATATATTTTGAAAGATTTTGCAAGAAGGAAATTTATCATCACAGTAGAGTGATGATATGAACAGGTTCTTGAAGTCAGTCCAGTCAGTTTGGAAAGAAAACAGTGAAACAGCTGTTTCTTTTTACTCTGTTACTTTTTCATCAGCTAACTTGGAGTTTCTGGACTATTTCACATTGTTAAATAAGTAATTGCTTCTCTGTATTCATGCAGTCTGTGAATTTTTGTACTTGGTTAGATGGCAACTAAATCACTAATGAGTTGAGTCTCAAAGCTGAGATTAGATGCAAGTTTGATACATTTTTAAACTGCTACACTGACAAACGTGAATGTTTTCAAATTCCACCAGGACTCATAGAAAATGTACCACATAAACACTAGGATCTTTAATTATTTCCTCTGGATTCATTTTGTGGTTTTTATATAGATGCTGTTAATACCACCTTTTCAGAAGAAAACTACCTAAAAGATGTTATAATGTCAGTCAAACACTTATGAAGCAGTAGTTTCCTTTTGCAAAACCTGTAGCACATGTAACTGTTCATCAACCAAAACACTTCTACCTTCATCTGCTCTAATGAAAATCCATTCCTGAACTGAGGGAATGGGCAATGTTTGTTTGTACAGGGAAAAGTAATGGTTCCAAATGAAAGCTCTCAATAAGGAAGTTATTTTTTAATTTGTAAAGTATAATTTACTCTAATTTTCCTCATCACCCAATATTACCCTCTCTTGGTCTTACTAAGAGTGGGGTAAGTAGGGGAGTAGGAGGGACAAATGAGTATACAGTGCAGATGACAGGTCTGCAGGATGCCTTAGTCCATATCATGAGGCATAGTTAGTAATTTTTCCTCAGACAGGTTTTGTTGTTGTTGTTAAATAACTACACTTTAGCTTCTCATTTCTAAAAAGTAGCAGCCAGGAAATGATATATTTCTTATTTTGCTTCACTATGGTAAATATTTTAATATCTGTATATATGGTACAACATCTTATTTAAAAAACCTCAAATATAAATAGCAAAATTAAATAAAAAGAGTGTTGGTTAATATTCTTCATACAAGTATATTTTCTGTTGCTGTGATAAAATTTCATGACCAAGGCAATTTATAGAAGGGTTTATTTGGCATATGGTTCCCTGCACTCACATGGTGACTAATAATCATATGTAACTCTGGTTCCAGAGGACTAGATGTCCTCTTATGATCTCCATGGGCATTGCATGACATGGTTGCACTTATATACATGCAAGCAATATGCTCATACACATAAAATAAAAGTAATAAAACACTTTTTAAAAAGAAATGTATAGGAGAGAGGTCTCCTCACCCTAATTTGGATATTACACCATGTTTATAAGTATGAAAATATTAAGATACCCCATAAATTCACACAATTTCATTTTGCTTAACAAACTTACAGTTTCAGGTGGATTCAGAAGTCGAATTATCTACTCAGGAGGATTCAGAAGGGGAATTATCCTGAGTTTAAGGTCAATTTGGGCTGTGTAGTAAATTTAAGACTGGCCTAGGCTACAGATTGAGACCCTGTGTTTTAAGAAATACAAATTAATTAAGAAAATTTTTCAAATAGGATACACTTGAATGCAGTAAACTTAGTATATAATAAAACCTCACTTCAGGGTTCTGATGTTTGTCTCCACAAATTTGCCTTTCTATTTCTTTCATAACCTATAACACATGCTCAATATATGTTTTACCTCATGGCTTATTACCTACCCCTTGCCCTGAGTCATTATACCAAATGACATAATTTTGTATTTCATTTATCATTAACATGCTTTACTTTGGGACTTACAAATTATGAGCAATATAATATATGCATGGTTTTGAAAGGGACTCTGGGTAATTTTTCTACTCACAAGTAATTACAATGAAGAGTGGGATTAAATATAAGTAAGATTCCAGCTCTGTTTGCTCTCACAAAAATTCCTCAAAGCAATACCTGTAAAATCAAACAATTTCAAAGCAATTCACACAGTCTCTGAAATTAGACAGCAACACTGAAATTTACAGTAATATTTAAATCTACAATTCATTAAATAGATAGAAAAGATAATTTATTTAAGAATATTGTCTTGGCCAAAGATAATTTTAGCTGTTTAAATTTACATAAACCACAAATTTATTATATTTTAATTTTAAATAATATTTTTTTTCTGAATAGTGTCTCTTCTTTAAAGCAAACTCATTTTTCCTCTTTACCCCCTTTTTCCTTATTTCACTTTGGAGATAGCTTTTAGTTGATTTGTTATTGCTTTTATATCTGTGTGATTCTAACAATTCCTCAAGGTTATCTCCAAGCAGCATTCTGCATCATCTTATCTATTTTCCCTTTCGACAGAGCCCATAAATCTCAGCTTACAGCAGCAATTTTCTAAAATCTTTACTCCACATGCAAAGTTACTGGGTTCCAAAAATTCTTTCATAATAGTCACAAAATGAGAAGTTCCTATGTAAGGTCTCTATTGTTTCCTATGTATCTTTCAGTCTTTTATCCATTTCTGTGGAAATAAATCACCATTTGCTTTAAACATTTGTGATGCTCTGGATAACTTTCTATATCAAATTGTTGTAGTTTTACGAAATGGTGGTAGCCTTAGTTAAAATGCTAGTTCACTCAAAAACTGGACTTGGAGATGTAGATACATTATTTTAAGCACTTTTCATGCCAGACTGACAAAGGAAGTATTGTTATACACAATTTTCAGATGAAGATATTGAGACTTAGAGAAATCCAGATATGACATAGCAAGAAATGTGAAAGCTAAACTTGACTCAAATTTTGTCCAAATCAAAACACATTTTCCCACAAACCCATGTGGCCTGTTTTATCAGTAAATCAGTGGAGACAGTAATATCACTTTCTGACTTTATTTATGATGCTCTTGATGAGAAAATTAAAAGCATCAAAAAAATCATCCTTTTTAAAGACAAATCCCTAGATATGATAGTAACTATCACAAATTAATACAGCACTTTGGTCTGTATCACTGAGTGCTAATTTTGACAAGGTGGAGTTTTGGTTAACAAGACATGGACCTTCTGTTTAAGATAAAACAGACAAGCATGTGACAGGTTGTAGGAAGAAACTAAGAATAAAACAAAATAGTGTACTTCAAAAGTTTAAAAACTGAAAAGAGAAGGTCTGTGTGGAAGATACCTTGAGTAAGTGCTGCTCAAGAATGGAAAAAAAATATTCAAAGAATTTTCTCATACTTAAGGCACGGAAAATCATGGAAAGGTCTCAGAAATGGTGCAGTCTAAAATGAAATGATGAAGACCACAGGAATAAGTTACTAAGGAAACATTCTGAATTCTATTCTTAATTGAGAATCAAAATTCAAAAGGAGATGAAAAAACAAAAAAAGTCTTCATGAAAATGGACCTGTAGATTCTCTGATTCATGAGGTTGTTAGAAGATGAGAAATGACCAAAAGTCAACTGGGAAAATAGAAGTGGTCTCTACACTTATAAACAAGAGAACTGACAATCCAAGTACAATTCATACATTTCAGTAATGATGATTGCTCTTGGTTGTCAACCTGACTGGATTAAGAAATGTTTAGGATTGTTGAAATGGACCTCTGTATATCTGTGGGGCTGTTTAGAGACAAGATTGATGTATGGGGCAGTGACTAGGTGTGGAACTTTCTCTTAATGTGGAAAATTGGCAGTTGGTATGGAAGGAAGTTGGAGAGAGGCAACCTATACTATTGCAAGCATTTTCTGAGTGAATGTGTCTATAGCTGATGACATTTTCTTCTGATTTTCAGTGTAGACTTAATATCAATGACTCTCTAGGGAGCTTTCAGGCCTTCAGTACCAGGCTAGAAATTGTTGAGGTCTACAATTCTTGGATTTAGCAGCTACCATATTCTTTGCCTTTCCAGAGCACAAACAGCCTGTGACGGATTACCCAGACCCTACCATGTAAGCCAATCCAATAAATCTCCTTCTATGATAAATACAGATATGCATGTTTTATTCCTCTAGAAAACTTGACTAATGTATTTGCCAAAACACGAATTATGAGGGAAATGCAATTCATATTTTTCAATGTTTATTGAATCTGCCTATTAAACAGCAAAGCATATTCCTAGTTACTATTAACTTTGACCACTCAAGAATACCAGAAAAATAAAAATTTTTCATCCTGTATGACAATCTAAATATTTGTTCAGATAGGGAAAGAGCTTTCTGAAATAATTAAAAAACAGAGGACTCACTAAACCAAGAAGAAAATTTTGATTTCTGTTACAGCTGGAGCAGAAATTTACCATCTTGATACTTTTAACTTTTCAATGTTATAAAATCACTACCACAATTTAACTATGGGTTCTATATCTTTAGGTTTAAAATTTATCTTTTTAAATCTTAGTAGTGGCTTTTGCTTTGCATTCTGAAAAGAAAACATCATTAATCAACTTTGCATCACCTTCATACCTTTTTAGTCTATAAGCACATCTACCTTGAGGTTTTGAGTTTCTTTAATTGAGTACTTATATTTGATGACTATCCTAACATAATGACACCTGCACAGTGTATTTTGTTTCCCTAAATTTTACTAAATTCTGTAATTTCAGCAAGTCTGCTTATGGCTTTTCTCCATTAATCTGGATTTTGGGTGATAGACAAAGTTTAATGTTATCTCTAAATATAGTGACTGTTCTCTTTCTTTCATAAAGCACTCTGTTTTAGCATTGAGTGAAAACTTCTCCAAAAGCAGTGTTAAGAAATCCCATCAGCATCTACCCATGCACAGATGTATCCTATCACCATTATGAGCAGATATTCTGGGATGTAGGGGAATCTTTGACAACATGGAGTACCACCATCTCTTCTTGCAATAAGCAATTCCAGTTATGAGCTTCATTTCTGGACTCTGCTTATTGTTTCTTTTTTCTCTAATAGTTCAAATTATAACAAAGCATTCAGATTAATATTATATTGACACTGTACTTAAATGAATACAAGTTCTATGCAGGGCATGGTGGTGCACGTTTTTAATCCCAGCCCCAAGTCACTTCCAGGCAGGCCAGGGCTAAGAAAAATGCAAGTTCTTCTAAAACATAAATTAATATTCTGAAGCTTTTGACACATTATACATATTTAGTTTCTTAAAGTATTTAGTATTCATGATATCCTATCTCAATAGATGCTTCATTGTATTTCTTCTAATACATTGTCCATTGATTTTTATTATTTCTTACACATTCTCACAGTTCATCCAGTATGAAGTGGAAGCTCTATAGGCACGCACTCCCATGAGCTTCTCTGTATGTGTCTTGGGATATCAGATGCTCTGCAAATTCACTCATCATTGTTGTATACCTAACTCAGTAGAATCTGATTTCCTTCTAGAATCTTAAGTTGTCTGGTCTTTGGTCCATACATGGATTATAATTTAGAGAACTTAAAATTTATATATATACACACAAGTATTTCTATCCATTATCCTGAGTTGGATCTTTCCAAATAAAAATGTGTTTGAAGTCTTATAATATCTTTCCATACTTAACATTGCTTTTCCTCTTGCCTTCCCTCCTAGAACCATGCTGGTTATACTGAACTGCTGTTTCCACTGTGACCTAGACCTGCAACTCACTTCTTCAAAATGGCAACAGCAGTGGACAATTCGTGTTCATTCTTGCCAATGCAATTAATTCTTTCCACAATAGAGTAAGAGTTTATTGAAAATGTCATCATTTATTATGTGATAAATTTGAAAATATTTTAACTTTCTTAAACTTCATCCAGCATAATGCTACATTACATTAATTCTATATGATCTATTCATTTGTCTTATTTACTGTCCTAATTTTAATCTTCTGTCACTGTGGATACCTTTAGCCACAACACTCTCCTGTTGTTCAAATAGACTAAATTCAAAGTTGTCAATTCAGGTCATTAAGAACTGTACTATATGTCAACAAATGTGCACATCAGGCATAAAAGCCAAATTGTCATCACTGTGAGTAGAATCTGTGGTGAGGTAAGGCATTCTCCTTTCCATTTCCAGATCCATGAAACAAAATGGTGGGAAAAATAGCCCCAATTACAAATGTACAACCCAGCCTGAATTATATTATCCTAACCTTGTAACTCATTACCTTAAAACAATTGCTGTGATTGAGTACCTTTAAGGACTCTCCTTATATCTATGATACCAGGTAATTAAGGCTGACAGGAGTCATGGAAGTCCAGTGCATTTCATGACACAAGCCCACTGCAGAACTAATATTACTGGGTTACTCTGTTACTTGGAATTGTGAGTCTCCATGTCAATAGATGGTGATTTGGGCAAAAAAGGTCATTGGCAAGGAGAAAATATCATATCTAGTGTAAATATATATTCAGGAATGAAAATTTGCTATTTCTATGCTGATTTGCTCAGTGTATTCTAACTTTTAGTAACTATTCAGAAAATGGTGCCATATTTAGACACAGTGTTGGCCTCTGTGGGTAGCATATTGAATATCCAGGACTGACTCTATGTAGACCAACCATGGTAAGTGGAAATCTGCATTATGTTTTTCCCCTTATTCTCAAGTCATGTTCCAGGTTCTCCAATGGATACGTCAAATTGGAGATAGCACAAAGCCCACTTATACTATGTTTTCTTCCTAGGTCCTGTAAAGTTGCATAAAATATGAGAGTTAGCCTGTCTTCCATGTTTCATGTTCTGGTACCACCTCAGCATCACTGCTTTTGGATTTACAGCCATTAGCAAGTAAAATAAGAGTGATTTGAATAAAGGCTCAGATACATCAAGACAGTACACAATTGGTAAATAAAAGAACTACGAAGTGACTAAGGGCAGATAACATCTATACCAAGATAAAGGGTGATTCATGTCCTAGGTGATCTGTTTCATCGAATTTGCTTAGAATGGCCCATAATATAAATTTTATATTTTATTTTCAATTTTTGGAAATTTCCATTTGTTCCTTTTGGATGACTGTTGACCACAGAAAGCAAAACTGCAGAGAAGGAAACACTACTAAGTGTCCTCTGCCTGTGTATTCCCTTTACCTCCATTGATATAAATGAATCTATATTGAAATCATTATACAGCTTCAGGCTTGGAAACCAAGCTGATTGACATGTGTAGAATTAGTTATCTTGTCTATTATATTTTTAAGAACCTCCACTAAGAAGGTCTCTCTTGAACGATTTTCTCTTGTGTATCTGCTCTGTAACCTGTCTTTGTGTTTTCATAGCGTCCCTTGTCTCCAGTTTTATACCTTGAGACCACATAAGACAAGCTTCTCCAAACATTTCTTTATTCAACTCTTTGAGGACATGCTGCTTCTGCTCAGACTCTGCCTTAAACCTTCATCCTGTTCTAGAATATTCTGACTGCTCCAGTTGTCTATTCCCATCTTGGCAAGCTGTCCTTATAGTAATGTCTTTATACATACTCATCTTAAAGCGCTGTGCTAAGAACTATGTAGAAGTCTCCATGAACAGGCTGGCCAGCAGAAAAACTGAGAAAATGCACCAGCATTTTTCTTACAGATACTTTTGATGAAAATTAACCTTGTGGAAATCATATAACACTCTAAACATTTTCTAAATATGGTCAATAGCTAGTATTCATTCATTGTATTTCTCAGGCATATAGTTAGGTAATCTCTTTTTTTTCAAATGTAAAACTACATGGGAAAGGATTATTTTTGCTATATAAACACTCATTTCACATCATTTTCATCTTTATTTTGTTAATCATAATGTGTATTTTATAAAACAAAATAGTACATGAATAATATCAAATTTCATGTTTTCTCAATTACCAAGCAGTGAATGAATTAAGAAGCAAAGCAGTTTAAAATAGTTACTGAATTACGTTTGTGTTCTTTCCTGTTCTGACTAGCAGTGAAAATTCCCTGTCTTCCTTGCATATTTCTGTGGCATGCTTCCTGCCCTTCCCAGGGATGAGACCTGGAGATAGAAATTGGATAGGCTGTTAAGAGTAGAGGATCCCAAAATGAACAGGTTTCCTTTTCCTTGACTATAAGTTGGAGGTGTCCTTGGCACTGCAGGACAGTTTCATCCTTGCTGGAAGGCAGAGATGACAGAAGTGTTTTAGCCAAAATGTCTTTGGCTCTGTCTGGCCACAGACAGACACTGAAGTATCTTATTCCTGTGGACCCCTCCTGCTATACAGATAATCTGCCTTTTTCTTTCTCTTCAGTTCCCCTCTATGAATCTGTAACAAATTTCTTTCTAAAACTCGCTCTCTATGATCTCTGAACTTCATTTTTCAAATTTCTAAAACAAGAAACAGGAATCCACGGACTAAATTGAAATTTTGTGAACAGTGAGTATCTCAAACCATAAATCCTAAGTTAAATCGACCCAAGAGCCAAGTAAAACTCCGTCTTTCTCAAAGACACCACAAAATTTCCTATATCACCAGTGAGAAGGCAAAATATAGAATGAGACATTGTAGCTGAAACATTATGAATGTATAGGGTTAGACTTGTTTCAAACTAAAACTTTTTTTGTTTACTTGTTTTCTGATTTGTTATAAACTAACTGCTTAACAAAAATTTGAGGTCTTTTTCATGAAAACATCAATAATATTACAATTTTTATAACTATTTAAATGACAGGCTTTGTCCATTAAACATTTATTTTGTGAGCTGTGTTACAATAAATCATAAATTAATTGAATATTTTTTTTCTGGTGCTGGGAAATGAAACTATGAAGCTATATCTCCAGCTTGTAAGGAATTTGTTTTGAGATGGGATCTCACATCAAGTTGATAGGGCTGACTCTGAACTTACAATATTGCTTAGCTTCCTAAGTAGCTGAGAATATAAGCAGGTACCACCATACCTGATTTAAAATATTTTACATGTTAAAAAAAACAACCTAGAAAAAAAATAAGCAGACAGTACACAGTACTTTTTAAATACCTAGCTGCATCAGTTTCCCAGTGTTTCTTTTTCTTTGAATATATGTATGAATTTAGAAATATCTTTATCTGAATGCTTCCTAAATTCATTCAGACCTGGTCTTTCCATTGTGAAATGTACAACCATTAATAAACTCCATGAGGTAAAGAAAAGAGGGACTTGTGACTTCATTCAGACCCAATATATTGTTTTCTGGAAAATAATTCCTGCAGTTTCAGTTGCTAAGACGTCAACCTTACTTTTTCATCTTTTTCTAGTTTGTGAATTTATTCCATTTCTCACTCCTACAATTTATTCATCCTCTCTTTTTTCATTTCTTGATAAATTTTGCACATCTTGGTTAATTTTATCACTTCCAAAGAATAAACTATTGATCTTTCTAAGGTATTTTTTTCTTATTTAATTAAAATCAACTCATCTTTATTATTTTACTACAAATGATATTTTGGTTTTTTTGCTGATTTTAAATGGCAAATACTTAACTGAGACTTTCATTTCTCTGTTTATATAAGAATTTCATACTCTAAAGGTTCTTTTTAAAATTTAGAGAACTTTAGATATATGCAAAATGTTCAATCTAATATTTTTAGCTACATTAAATATTATCACTAAAATGTTTCTCTTTTTTGAATATTAATGATTCAAGAATTTCAAACAATGTATTTTGTATCCCCACCCTCCTTTTATTCCCTTCCCCCTCCACCCCCACTTCCTCTACCTCCCTCCATCCCCCACCCCTCTTCCCCTCCAACTTCATGTCCTCTGTTAGCAAATGAAAAACCCCATCCATCCTACACAACACTAGGTACCAGAGAAATCATATCTCATCAGAGTATCAGTGATCTGTAATTCTTACATACAGATGGGTGCACCTAAGGGCCCATCTTTTGTATACAGTTTGGGTCAGAATACACCCAAGTTTCTTGGAATGGAGTTTTCACACTTTCTGTTTCTCTTTCACACTTCTTAGTATTGTCAAATAGAGATTTCTATCTTCCTCAGTGATCAGAAACATTTGTGTCTCCTCTTCGAAGTCAGGCATTCTCAGCCTGATTACATGCAGGTTACACTTTAGTTGTTTCAAGGCCTCACCAATCACCACACTGTGAAACAAGATGTTCCCCAACAAGTTGGTTCCCCACAGCATTTTACTGTGGGTAAAAGAAAAAGCTAGGTCCTCACAGAGGCAACAGTTGGCTCACAGGCCTCCAAGATTATCTGAGTGGCAGTTGGGATTCTTCAGCTTCACAGAATAGCTTTACACGGATGTCTTCTCACTTATCTTATGAACCCTGTAGAATTCTCAGGTTCCTATTGCTGCTGATGACTGCAGCCAAGTCGTGAGAGCCACTGGTTGATGGTGATGGCCATGTCAACCATGGCTGTGCTGTTCAGTGACCACTCACAGGCTCAGCCCCTGGCAAGAGTGTACACTGAGTTGTATCATAGGGTAGTTGTATCATTTACTTCCTGACTGTGCGTGTTGTCTTGCCCTCTTGCTCAAGTTTGGTGGGCAGGGGATCCAGCTCCCTGGCATCCTGGGGGCACAGGTGAAGGGTGGGTGGGAGGCAAGGAAGGTGCTTACATTTTTCTTTATGAGTTTTTCCACATATTAGCTTCTAGGACGATTTGGTTAAATTTTTTAAAGGTGTATTTTGGCTTTTCAACATTTTTATTGATCCACAAATTAATTATATTGTAACCAAAGAATATGTTACTATATGATGGTTCTAAATACTTTTATGATTTTTGTTTTGGAAAGTCTGCATATTTATTTGTTGTGGTATTTATATACAAATTACAAAGTTACTTTTAGCTGTATGTTTACAATAGCTTACACTCCTTTGGAATGTTATCTACTTAATCTATCACTTACTTTACCTATTTCAGCAGTTCAATGTATATCTTAAAAATTAACCTTTTTAATGGCACCTGATGGTTGCTAGGAGGGGAAGAGTCAGTCTCCCTTAAGGGTGAGACTCTTGGTAATTTACCAAGGTGCCAATGGATAAACTCACACCTAAGAGGACAGGAAATTGGGTGGGGGGTATTAAGGGGTACAGACAGGGGAGGGGATTTAAATATGACCAAAATACAATGTGAAAACTCATAAAAACTCAATAAAAATATTTTTTTCTAAAAAAATGCCTTTGCTTAAAATTGGTGCCAATTAGTTTGTTAGTATGTGCAGAAGCTATTTTTGCATCAGGTAATTTCCATATGATAGGACTTGAAAAAAAGATAATTAGAGTATAGCTGCTGGTACTCTTTAAAATGTGTTGTTGAAGACTGATTATTAAAGAATTAGAAAGGCATGAACACAACATAAGCCAGGATCAGGAATATCAAACTGTACTTACTGTAGCAAAATGATTTTTATCTGTATAACATCCTTCTAACCTTGGCCAATACCAGATATTTTCAAGGATGAAAGTAAAAGTAAATCCTCTGTAATAAAGATGCTAATTAATCTTTAGGCTACATTGGGGGACGCTTCCTTCTGATGCCATCTGGATATGATCATATGTCTCAGAGAAGGGGAACTTACAGCCCATGACATTTTAATTTCTATTTATATAATTACAGATCATTTGCTTTATATAAATCTATAATCCTTTTCCAAAATAGTGTTTTACCCCAATGAATTCCACACACTGTTTGCATAACAAAAGCTACATTCCAGTGATTTCTGCAAGATTTCACTAACTGTCCTCTTATCAGATATTTTCCAGCATCACCATTTATCATACACTCCCTTGTCTTATTGGAGAGAAGCTTTGAAGTGACCCACTTTTTTAATTGTTTCAATGTGTTCACATTTGAATGCAGTAAATTCCATAGCCCTTTAAAAATATTTTATTTATTTTTTTTTATTTTATGTGTATGCATGTATTGCCTGCATGCAGGTAAGTGCACCTATGTTGTGCTATGCCCATGGAGGTCAGAAGAGGCTGTCGGATCCCCTGGTACTGGAGTTATGGATAGTTGCTAGCTTCCATGCAGGTGCTGGGATTCAAACCCGAGTCTTCTGGAAGAACAACCAGTGTTCTTAACTGCTGAGCCATCTTTCCAGCCCCAATTCCAAGGTTCTTATGCTGACATTGCAAAACCTTAAATTACCAGCCTTTGCCTCTTCTCATATTGCAAATCCAAATCAGTTGTAATGCTTGGACATCCATCTAAATCTAGGAAAACCTACTGAATTTGGGGGATTTGAAATTGTAAGCAGATGACTGTCATCTGTAACTGCCTAGTCACTGAGCAATAGTTTCATTATCTACAAAATTTGAAGATCATAATTGTAATTTAATCATAGAAACAATTATATTTTCCCACAAAGCTACAGAGATTAAATTAAATAATTATAAAACATTTCATATTCTGAAAAACTATACATATATAGCTAGATATTTATTTGTATATTCTATGTACTGACAAAATTATACATAGATACAGGTATGCTCTGTAAATTCTGTTCTTTGGATCAGTTCCATTCTCATTTTAGAACTCTTCCTATGATCTTTGGAATGTTTGTAATTTCTTTCCCGGTAAAGAAAAGATAATTATACCAACTCCTTAAGACCTATACAAACTCACGCAGACAAAAACCCAGCACTGAACGGAGGAATTGGGCAGTAGGCCCCAATCTTAGCTGAAGAACTATTGGCAGCTGGTTACTGTTGGGTGAAGGAAAGTCTAAGGGAGTGATTCTTGATAGGCTAACTAGACCCCAGTGGATGAACTTGCACTGAGGGATGTCTAGGTACACTAACTTGACTAGAAAGGTCTTAACATAAATGACAGACTGCATGAACTCCAGTGGGAAGGGGGAGTTATAGGAGGGTCCCATTGGGAGGGAGTATAAAGATGATAAAGATATTTGTTATGAAATACACAAAAAATCAATAAAAATATACAAAAAATGAAGAAAAAGCTTTATGTAATAATTTTGACTTGGGGGGGTGCAGGGGCAGGGCCTTCCGAGGTAACTCAAACAGGCCTGGAACTGGCTATGTGTTACGTAGCCCAGAATGGCCTCAAACTGATAATCCTACCTCTACCTTTCTAATTCAGAGTGTGCTCTACTATGCTTAGCTTTCTTGACATCTTTTGTAGATCTCACTCGCCTAGAAGAACAAAGCTTAGTACATGCCCTCACTCCATACATAAATACTATATTTTACCAGAATATGAGCTTTTGCACCAGAAAAATTTATAAATGGGTAAATAGGATTGTCATTCAGAGATCAAGATGTATTTAGGAAGGATCAAGCACATAGATGAATAGATCTATGTATAAAATCTGAGCCAGTCAGGAAATAGGCATAATCCACACAATGCAAACTTTGAAACTAGATCCAGTAGCTACTATTGGGCATGATTTTTCTTAATATATTTTTCATTTTTTTAGAGGAAGCATTTCATTGCAGCTTTAACATACTCAATAACAGTTTCCAGAGCAAAGATACATCTCTTTCAAGAGTGGCTATAAAATTTTTAGGTTCGCTGTTGAATTAATACAGTTATACAATATTGAACTCAGTATAAGCCCTGTAAGACATAAAAGTAAATGAGTTTTTAACCTTTAAAACAGACTTCCATTTCATTTTAAAATATGCTGTTTCTTACAGAAAAACTCATTGATTTTGCTAATAACACTGAGATGTTGGAGTATGCGTCACTCATCTGTATGTATCTGATTATTACTAGTCATAATCAGTTGCTCTCGGATCCTTGGCACCTGTGTATGTCTATAAAGTCATCAGGTAAATTTCAATGGTAATGTTTATCATCCCTACTAGTTAACATGATGTAAATTTTTATGCTTAGGGGTGCCGACAACACAGCAGACAGTAGCAGGGATAGCGGAGTATTGACCACGATTTTTAAAAATATATTGTTTACTTATTTCTTTGAGAATTTATATGTGTATACCATTTACTTTGAGCATATCAACCCATGTTCCAAACCCTCCCAGACCACTACCCATCATGCCCCACTGCTCAACTTCACTTTCTCTCTCTTGTATTTTTTTATAACCCATTAAATCTAATTGATTCTGCTCATATGAGCATGCATCACCCAGTGAAGTATGGAAACTTTATCTGCTAGAGGGCCACATCCTTGGAAAAATGTATTCTCCCTCCTCCCCATCAACTGCCAATAGCTACTCAGCTAGAGGTAGGACCTTAAGAGCCCCCCCCATCAATGTTAGAATTTTGACTGGCTTTATTTTGTACAAGCCTTGTGACAAGAACTATAGAAACTGAAAAATCTTAAAATTCATACAGAAATAAAAAAGATAATGGATAGTCAAAACATACCTGAACATCACCAAAACAAACAAACAACAGCAACTACAAAGACCAGGGTGGGTGCCGGAAACATCAGCATTCCTGATTTCAAGTAAAACTACAAAGCCATAATAATACATGTTGGATGGTCCTAGGACTAAGCAGATACATTGATCAAGGAAATAGAACTGAGGAACTAAGTATAAGTCCAGGATTCTACAGCCGTCTGAAGTTTTACAAAGATGCCAAAAAAACACATTGGAGAAAAGACAGCATCTTCAAGAAATGTTGCTGTGAAAACTGGATATCTATACATAGAAGAAGGAAAATTGATTCTTATCTCTCACCCTGCACAAAATCAATTCAAAAGTGATCAAAGACCCAAATTTAGACCCAAAGCTCAGAAACTTCCAGAGGAAAGAGTAAAGATTACACATCAAGATACAGGCTCAGTAAGGACTTTGAGAATAGGACTCTGGTTAAGTATGACAGAGGACCAACAATTGAAAAATAGGACCTTACAAAATTAAAAAGCTCTGTACTAGAAAGGAAACTGTTAATAAGTGAATTGATCAAGTTTCAAATAAGCAGAATAGTAACTTAAAAGCTGAGTGCTATGGTCATGTATTGTCATTAGATTTCTTTATTTTTTATAAGTGATTTATTTACATATATGTAAGTGTACCCTTGCTTGCAATACTAGGGGAGGCCAGCAACTCCTGGAACTGGAGTTATGGATGGTTGTTAGCTGCCAAGTGAGTGCTGGAAACTGAACCAGGGTCCTCTGTAAAAGTACCCAGTGCTCTTAAATACTGAGCCATATTTCCAGACCTTCTTCCACTTCTTTTATCAAAAAAGGTAATATTTTCATTAAAAATAATTTTTAAGACACTGTCTCCCTGTAGCCCTAACTGATCTGGAGCTTTCTATCTAGACTGGGTTGCTCTTAATCTCATAGAAATCCTCCTGCCTCTGTCTCTTGAGTTCTGGGATTAAAGGTGTGCACCACCACAGCTGGCAATTTCCAAAAATTTCAGATTTCCCATATATTGTTGTTTCTTTGTTTTATTGTATAGACAGGTTGATTTATAGACAAAAATTTATCATAGTTTTTTAAATGATGGACATTCTAAATGATTATGACAGCATGTTTCTGTTGAAGGTTTTGTTTCAGATTACAGACTATTAACTTCTTACTATACTCTCACATACAGCAAAGAGAGAGATAAGCCTTAACAGAAATCTTAGAAGGGCACTAATCCAATTCATGAGGGCTCTGCGTACATTTATATACACTCACTTAGCTCTCAATATCATCAAGTTGAAGGCTAGAATTTCAGTATATGGATTTGGCCGAATAGAAACACATTAATGGCACATAGACAGTGGTGATTTATACATTAAATATAATAAGGGCATAGTACATACCTTTAGCTCAATTACTTAAAAGTTCAAGTTTTCATGGTTCTAATTAAGGACTGTCTTACTGAATCTTTTTCTCATAAGGTAATTATGCTGACCACCTAGATCCCATTGGTTTGTCTGGCATTCAAAGCCTTCAAAGATATTGATCATGAGCATTTATCTACCTTTTCCAACTTTCTGTCTAGTCTTTCTATTACTACTAGGATTGGATTGCTAAAGACTCCAATTATGACTGTGATTTTTATCTACTCATTCTTTCCATTCTGATTCTGGGAAGTTTTGTTTTTTTCACATACACAGTCTGAAGTGTTTGTGCTATAGCCAAAATGGTATTTATCCAGAAATCTGTACATCACAGTTTTATGTTTTTTGAAAAGACAAAACTCAAATCAATAATTTAAGTTCAACAAATTTTAAAGAAAGAACACACTCAAATAGAGGACATAAATGTTACAAATAGATGTCTATGAAATCAAAAAATAGAAAGGCAAAAGAAAAAAATCAACTTAACAAGGAATTTCTTGGAAAAAAACAATAAAATTGATAAAACTCTACCTAACTAACCAAAAGAAAGGCATAAAATGTTAATTATCAAAATTAAAAATAAAAATACATTGCTACAAACCATAAAGATAATGAAAACATAATCAAAAGACTGAATGAAGACTGATAATAAATTCAACAACTGGATTACATGGACAAGAAAAGACTCACCCAAGGGGAAATAATCATTTGTGTTGTCTTGTATTATAAAAGAGATTATAATCTAAAAACTTACAATAAGGAAACTTTTCGGTATTTTTCCAGGTGAATTCTACCAAACATTAAAAAATAAACACTAAGCCAGGCATAGTGGCTGTGCTCCCAGCACTTTGGAAGCTAAGGTAGGAAAATCAATTGAGCTCAGTGATTTGAAACCAGCCTGAGCAATGTAATGAAACTCTGTCTAAATACATGAAGCCTAATTTTATGTAATCTGTTCCAGAAAATATATACGACAAATAAGACTTTCCACTGAATATATGAAGACAGAATCCCTCCACTACAAGGAAGTCTTTAAGACATAGAAATTAGATACAAATATCTCTCATGTCCAATAAGATATACATAAATAAAATCCAGGTATGCATAAAATGAATAACTCAATAGTAGGTAATAGGAGTTCATTCTGAAAATGAAAGAATGATTTAAATTTGGTTAATTATGATTGCCTATACAGAAACCCTAATAAATCGGCAAAATAGTCTTCTAGAACTGATGTGTTCATCAAATATTAGCTTTATTTATAAGTATTGTAGTGATGAATGATGGGAAACAAAATGATTAAAGTGCCAAAAATCATATACTATATAATAAAGGAACCATCATATAAACTTTGGAAGCAAGACGACGTTATGCCAATGTAGATCTCTAACTTGTAACAAATATACCATGCCAGTGGAAGGTGCTGATAATAGAACATATGAGAATATATCACACTGTGTAGGGGCAAGAGGCACATGGGAAG